>NC_069499.1:7799574-7988071 GCF_027579735.1 Bombina bombina
CACACACACACTAGTAGGAATGACATACACACACACTAGTAGGAATGACACACACACACACTAGTAGGAATGACACACACACACACTAGTAGGAATGACACACACACACACTAGTAGGAATGACACACACTAGTAGGAATGACACACACTAGTAGGAATGACACACACTAGTAGGAATGACACACACTAGTAGGAATGACACACACTAGTAGGAATGACACACACTAGTAGGAATGACACACACACACTAGTAGGAATGACACACACACACTAGTAGGAATGACACACACACACTAGTAGGAATGACACACACACACTAGTAGGAATGACACACACACACTAGTAGGAATGACACACACACACACACTAGTAGGAATGACACACACACACACACTAGTAGGAATGACACACACACACACTAGTAGGAATGACACACACACACACTAGTAGGAATGACACACACACACACTAGTAGGAATGACACACACACACACTAGTAGGAATGACACACACACACTCTAGTAGGAATGACACACACACACACTAGTAGGAATGACACACACACACACTAGTAGGAATGACACACACACACACACACTAGTAGGAATGACACACACACACTAGTAGGAATGACACACACACACTAGTAGGAATGTGTTACAGAAGCATTAGTTATTTTGTTGTGAAAAACTTATTTCCCAGCAGCAATGCCTGAACCAGCCAAGCCAGCGCCTAAGAAGGGCTCCAAGAAAACTGTAACAAGTATCATTTCATAAAGGGTTAACTCTGTTCAGTTTTGAGAAAACTATTTTCTGAGGCAGGTTTCCTAGCATATTGTGTACTGTAATTAAGTTTGTGATAAGCATTCACTGCTAGGTGATAAGAAGGACTCAATTGTTTTCTTGTGTGTACTTGTTATCTGCGGTGGCCTGTCCAAGGGCTTTGTCTAAATGTGTGATGGGGGATTTTATGCTTCCCCCCCTGGGAGTGCCCTGTGTGCATGTAACCTAAATAAAAAGCAGGCTGGGCATCCCAGTCCTCAGTTCTTGGTTGTCCCTCAATCGCAGCGTTGACTCGTTTTTGTGGGCAGAAGGGTATCCTAGCTGTACTACAGCTAAGGGGGATTATTCTACATTTGCGAGACTCATATAGAATACTATGGAAAGCAGTTTCTCCCCTCTTCAGCAATAGGAATCCAGGCTACTAAGCGGTCCATCTCTCAGCGAGACTAAGGGTAACCGTAACATTTGGCGGCAGCGGTGGGATTTTTCCTGGATTTCCTAGGAGAGGTACAGAACGGATGGAGAGCGCTTACGAAAAATTGAAGCGTACAACCCTAAAGGATTTACTTGAAAGCAGAGGGGGGTACGCCAGCAACCGGCCGAGGAGAGAGCTGATCGCAGAATTGACCGAACTGGATCAGAGCTTCACAATGGCGGAAACACCGACCACGATTAGTGACGAAAAAACCAGGATTGTTCGGGAGAGGCTCTCACTGTACGGGCCGAACCCCTCCATGGAATTGGTACAGCAGTTGATGGCGGAAGCGGACAAGGATATACAAGAGACTCGAGCCCACGAACTCAACCTAGCGAACGCACACCGCAATGCTGAAGCCCCGCAGGTAATCATCCCTGTCGAAAATGCTGGGAGGCCCAAGATACCCTATGCGGCATTTCGACCCTTCCTAGAGAGCGAGACAGGGATTGATGAATATTTGGCGGACTTCGAAAGGCAATGTGCCCTGCACCAGATTCCCAACAGGGAGTGGCCCACGATATTGTCTGGTAAACTATCCGGGCGAGCCCTGGAAGCCTTTCGTACTCTGGGTGCTGAGGAAGTGACACAGTATGAGCTAGTTAAAGAGACACTGTTGCGACGGTACGCAGTAACTCCGGACGCGTATCGCCGACAGTTTCGGGGCACGAAAAAGAAGCCCAACGATACCCATATGGAATGGGCGCACCGAATGCGGAGAGCGGCAAATCACTGGATGAGCGGAAGTAAAGCGGTGACTGGTGAGGAAATTTTACAATTGTTTCTCTTAGAACATTTTTATAATGGCATGGAACAGCAAGGGAAGGAATGGCTGCGAGACAGGCGACCTTCTACCTTAGAAGAAGCAGCCAAATTGGCCGATGAACATTATGACTCCCGTCTTCACGAACCCAGAGAGGTTTACCGTGCACCCCCTCGTGCTGAATTCCGAGCCCCGGTGCCCGAAGGGCCCGCCCGACACTCAGGACCACCCAATAACAGCTCTGAGCGTCCCAGACCGACTTGCCACCGATGCAAGCAACCAGGGCATTTCATGGCTAGCTGCCCCCTTAATACGCACCAGACACCCAGGAATTACAATTACCCCTCTGGGGCATATCGTCCGGCCCGGACCCTCTGTGTTAACCAAGAGGCCCCTATGGAGGAATATTTGGGGCCGCTTCACGAGGCGGACCCTGTATATGCTGCCTCAGATAACCGCCAGCACCATCGGCAGAAGGTATGGCTCGAGGGGCGATCTACCGAGGGATTGAGAGACACAGGGGCTACTATCACGCTGGTACAGAGTCATTTGGTGCCGGAGCACAAGCGATCTGGACAGACTGTGGCCGTTAGAGTGGCGGGGGGGGATGTGTACGAAATTCCAACAGCTAAAGTGCATCTTGATTGGGGAGCGGGAAAGGGGGCTGTGAACGTGGGCATAATGGATAATTTACCTGCCGAAGTACTACTGGGCAATGATTTGGGCCCCATGACTTCTGCCTATGCTCCAGTATGCAACAACGAGGCGGACCCAGTGACTACACGGGCCCAAGCCCGGACGGAGCGAGAACTCTCACCAGTGCGGGAGACACAGGTAAGACCTACCCCGACCTTGCCTGACATGTTAGGCCCCATACCCTGGGACACCCCAGATGCTTTCGAGACAGAGTCTAAGACTGACCCGACCTTACAAAAGTACCGGGAACGAGCAGAGACCGGAGGGGGCGGGGCAGATAATGAAACATTCTTATGGGAAAAAGGGAAACTATAACGCTGGACAGAGAAAAGGGGACAGCGTAGGCGACAGCTGGTAGTGCCCCACAAATACCGTCAAGAAATCCTCAAGATAGGCCACGACATCCCCTTAGCAGGCCACCTAGCTGTAACCCGTACCCTACACCGCATTACTCACACGTTCTTTTGGCCAGGGGTACACGCTGACGTTAGACCTTACTGTAACACCTGCGATGTGTGTCAACGAGTAGGAAGGCAAGGCGATCACCCTAAAGCCCATATAGTAAATATGCCCATTGTAGAGGAACCCTTCAGCCGGGTTGCTATTGACCTAGTGGGACCACTGGCTACCCCTAGTCCCTCCGGTAAGCGCTACATTCTTACCGTAGTGGACTACGCTACCAGGTACCCAGAGGCTGTCGCCCTATCCAACATACAAGCGGATACGGTAGCGAATGCACTAGTACAGGTGTTCTCCCGGGTAGGATTTCCAAAAGAAATCCTATCCGACCGAGGCACCCAATTTACGGCTGAATTGACCCAACAACTCTGGCAGGTTTGCAAAATTAAGTCCCTCCTGAGCTCCCCATACCACCCCCAGACGAACGGGCTGTGTGAGAGGTTCAATGGGACCCTCAAGCAAATGCTCAAGACGTTCACTCAGGAATACCGAGACTGGGAACGCTTCCTGCCGCACCTCCTTTTTGCTTATCGGGAGGTGCCCCAGGAAACGACAGGGTTCTCTCCCTTCGAGTTGCTCTACGGAAGAAAGGTACGGGGACCCCTAAACCTGATCCGGGAGCACTGGGAGGGAGAGATGGAGACTGACGGTGTCCCCATTGTGCCATACGTGCTGGAACTCAGGGACCGAATGGAGCAATTAGCCAAATCCGTGCGGGCTAATCTCCAGTCGGCCCAGAGAAGACAGAAAGTAGGGTACGATCGGGGGGCCCGAAAGAGAATCTTTACCATAGGACAAAAGGTGTTAGTACTTAAGCCGGTGAAGACAGACAAATTGCAGGCGTCCTGGCAGGGCCCCTACCAGATCGTAGAGAAAAGGGGAGACACCACTTATGTGATAGCTAGCTGCCACGACAACAATCTTAGAAAGACATTCCATGTAAACATGCTCAAGGAATATTTTGAGCGACCAGAGAACGTGACGGCCGTATGTTGTTCCCCTCAGGAAGGCCCCGACAGTCTACCCATTCCAGACCTATTAGAAAAGAGTCTCCCCACAGGTATAGTGGCTCAGGTTCAGATAGGAGACCGACTTAGCCCCACTGAAAGGGAGCAGCTCAACCAACTCCTACAGTCCAAACACCTCACCTTCTCCCCGAAGCCAGGGTACACTACTTTAACCACCCACCAGGTAGATACTCCGGGACAAGCTCCCTTGCGCCAGGCTCCATACCGAATCCCCGAAGCAGTTAGGATAGGAATGAAGAAGGAGATCGATGAGATGCTCCAACTCAGGGTAATTGAGCCCTCTGATAGTCCCTGGGCCTCCCCAGTTGTCTTGGTGCCCAAGAAAGATGGGACCACCCGGTTCTGCGTAGACTATCGGAGGCTCAATGAAAAGACCGTGACGGACGCTTACCCTATGCCCAGGGTAGACGAGCTACTCGATCGTATAGCCAGGGGAAATTACCTGACCACTATTGACCTCTGCAAAGGTTACTGGCAGATTCCCCTTGCCCCGGAGGCTATCCCCAAGTCGGCATTCGTCACCCCATTCGGCTTATATCAGTTTAGGGTAATGCCGTTTGGGATGAAGAATGCCCCAGCTACATTCCAGCGCTTGGTGGATAGGCTCCTGGATGGCTTCCAGAGTTTTGCTTGCGCCTACCTGGACGACATAGCGATCCACAGTGAGTCATGGGAGGACCACTTAGCTCACATAGGAATGGTTCTGGATCAGATCCGGGCTGCTGGCCTGACTCTGAAGCCAGAAAAATGCCACTTTGGGATGGCCGAGGTACAGTACCTGGGTCACCGGGTGGGGTGTGGAAAGCAGCGACCAGAGCCGGCCAAGATAGAAGCTGTCGCCAATTGGCCCACCCCCATCACTAAGACTCAGGTCCTAGCCTTCCTGGGCACGGCAGGGTACTATAGACGGTTCGTACCAGACTACAGCACACTTGCCAAACCCCTGACTGACTTGACCAAGAAGAACTTACCTCGACAGGTCCTGTGGTCTCCCCACTGTGAAACGGCTTTCCAGGCTCTCAAAAATGCTCTAATTAACGCTCCTGTCTTGGCGGCTCCAGCCCTTAACAAACGTTTTATCGTCCATACAGATGCTTCCATGTTCGGGCTGGGAGCCGTCCTCAGCCAAGTAGGCGAAGATGGAGGGGAGCATCCAGTTGCCTACATCAGCCGGAAGCTCCTGCCCCGCGAAGTCAGCTATGCAGCGGTCGAAAAGGAGTGTTTGGCTTTGGTGTGGGCATTAAAGAAATTGACTCCCTATTTATATGGGCAGGAGTTCACTCTGGTCACCGACCATAACCCGTTGGTGTGGCTGAACCGGGTCTCTGGAGATAATGGCAGGCTATTACGTTGGAGTTTATCGTTGCAACCCTTCAATTTCACCATTACTTACAGACCTGGGAAACAGAATGGCAACGCCGACGGGTTGTCCAGACAAACCGACCTCAGCCCCGCATAACCAGCGGTCTGGACAGCCTTAGTCTGCCCCGAAAAGGGGTCAGACCGTGTCTGCCAGAGTGTTCCACAGAAAGGGAGCACTGTTACAGAAGCATTAGTTATTTTGTTGTGAAGAAACTTATTTCCCAGCAGCAATGCCTGAACCAGCCAAGCCAGCGCCTAAGAAGGGCTCCAAGAAAACTGTAACAAGTATCATTTCATAAAGGGTTAACTCTGTTCAGTTTTGAGAAAACTATTTTCTGAGGCAGGTTTCCTAGCATATTGTGTACTGTAATTAAGTTTGTGATAAGCATTCACTGCTAGGTGATAAGAAGGACTCAATTGTTTTCTTGTGTGTACTTGTTATCTGCGGTGGCCTGTCCAAGGGCTTTGTCTAAATGTGTGATGGGGGATTTTATGCTTCCCCCCCTGGGAGTGCCCTGTGTGCATGTAACCTAAATAAAAAGCAGGCTGGGCATCCCAGTCCTCAGTTCTTGGTTGTCCCTCAATCGCAGCGTTGACTCGTTTTTGTGGGCAGAAGGGTATCCTAGCTGTACTACAGCTAAGGGGGATTATTCTACATTTGCGAGACTCATATAGAATACTATGGAAAGCAGTTTCTCCCCTCTTCAGCAATAGGAATCCAGGCTACTAAGCGGTCCATCTCTCAGCGAGACTAAGGGTAACCATAACAGAATGACACACACACACACTAGTAGGAATGACACACACACACACTAGTAGGAATGACACACACACACACTAGTAGGAATGACACACACACACACTAGTAGGAATGACACACACACACACTAGTAGGAATGACACACACACACACTAGTAGGAATGACACACACACACACTAGTAGGAATGACACACACAAACTAGTGGGAATGACACGAGGGGGGGGGACAGGAGCCCACTCACCCTCATTCTGGTACATCATGCCTATAGTGCCCCCGGTGTTAATGACACACACACACTAGTGGGAATGACACACACACACACACACTAGTAGGAATGACAGACACACACACACACTAGTAGGAATGACACACACACACACTAGTAGGAATGGCACACACACTAGTAGGAATGACACACACACTAGTAGGAATGACACACACACTAGTAGGAATGACACACACACTAGTAGGAATGACACACACACACACTAGTAGGAATGACACGAGGGGGGGACAGGAGCCCACTCACCCTCATTCTGGTACATCATGCCTATAGTGCCCCCGGTGTTAATGACACACACACACACACACTAGTAGGAACGACACACACACTAGTAGGAACGACACACACACACACACTAGTAGGAATGACACACACACACACTAGTAGGAATGACACACACACACACACTAGTAGGAATGACACACACACACACACACACACACACTAGTAGGAATGACACACACACTAGTAGGAATGACACACACACACACACACTAGTAGGAATGACACACACACACACTAGTAGGAATGACACACACACACACACACACTAGTAGGAATGACACACACACACACTAGTAGGAATGACACACACACACACACTAGTAGGAATGACACACACACACACACTAGTAGGAATGACACACACACTAGTAGGAATGACACACACACACACTAGTAGGAATGACACACACACACACACTAGTAGGAATGACACACACACACACACTAGTAGGAATGACACACACACACACACACTAGTAGGAATGACACACACACACACACACTAGTAGGAATGACACACACACACACACACACTAGTAGGAATGACACACACACACTAGTAGGAATGACACACACACACACACACACTAGTAGGAATGACACACACTAATAGGAATGACACACACACACACTAGCAGGAATGACACACACACTAGCAGGAATGACACACACACTAGCAGGAATGACACACACACTAGCAGGAATGACACACACACTAGCAGGAATGACACACACACTAGTAGGAATGACACACACACTAGTAGGAATGACACACACACTAGTAGGAATGACACACACACTAGTAGGAATGACACACACTAGTAGGAATGACACACACACACACACACTAGTAGGAATGACACACACACTAGTGGGAATGACACGAGGGGGGGGGCAGGAGCCCACTCACCCTCATTCTGGTACATCATGCCTATAGTGCCCCCGGTGTTAATGACACACGCACACAAGTGGGAACGACACACACACTAGTAGGAATGACACACACACACACACACACTAGTAGGAATGACACACACACACACACTAGTAGGAATGACACACACACACTAGTAGGAATGACACACACACACACTAGTAGGAATGACACACACACACACTAGTAGGAATGACACACACACACACACTAGTAGGAATGGCACACACACACACACACTAGTAGGAATGGCACACACACACTAGTAGGAATGACACACACACACTAGTAGGAATGACACACACACACACACACTAGTAGGAATGACACACACACACACACACACTAGTAGGAATGACACACACACACACTAGTAGGAATGACACACACACACACTAGTAGGAATGACACACACACACACTAGTAGGAATGACACGAGGGGGGGGACAGGAGCCCACTCACCCTCATTCTGGTACATCATGCCTATAGTGCCCCCGGTGTTAATGACACACACACACTAGTAGGAACGACACACACACACTAGTAGGAACGACACACACACACACACACTAGTAGGAATGACACACACTAGTAGGAATGACACACACACACACACACACTAGTAGGAATGACACACACTAGTAGGAATGACACACACACACTCTAGTAGGAATGACACACACACACACTAGGAGGAATGACACACACACACACTAGGAGGAATGACACACACACTAGTAGGAATGACACACACACACACACACACTAGTAGGAATAACACACACACACACACACTAGTAGGAATGACACACACACTAGTAGGAATGACACACACACACACTAGTGGGAATGACACGAGGGGGGGACAGGAGCCCACTCACCCTCATTCTGGTACATCATGCCTATAGTGCCCCTGGTGTTAATGACACACACACTAGTAGGAATGACACACACACACTAGTAGGAATGACACACACACACTAGTAGGAATGACACACACACACTAGTGGGAATGACACACACACACACACTAGTGGGAATGACACACACACACTAGTAGGAATGACAGGAGCCCACTCACCCTCATTCTGGTACATCATGCCTATAGTGCCCCCGGTGTTAATGACACACACACACACACACTCTAGTAGGAATGCCACACACACACTCTAGTAGGAATGACACACACACACACTCTAGTAGGAATGACACACACACACACTAGTAGGAATGACACACACACACACTAGTAGGAATGACACACACACACACTAGTAGGAATGACACACACACACTAGTAGGAATGACACACACACTCTAGTAGGAATGACACACACACACTCTAGTAGGAATGACACACACACACTCTAGTAGGAATGACACACACACACACTCTAGTAGGAATGACACACACACACACACTAGTAGGAATGACACACACACACACTAGTAGGAATGAGACACACACTAGTAGGAATGAGACACACACACTAGTGGGAATGACACGAGGGGGGGACAGGGGCCCACTCACCCTCATTCTGGTACATCATGCCTATAGTGCCCCCGGTGTTAATGACACACACACTAGTAGGAATGACACACACACACTAGTGGGAATGACACACACACACACACACTAGTGGGAATGACACACACACACACACACACTAGTGGGAATGACACACACACACACACACACTAGTGGGAATGACACACACACATTAGTGGGAATGACACACACACACTAGTAGGAATGACAGGAGCCCACTCACCCTCATTCTGGTACATCATGCCTATAGTGCCCCCGGTGTTAATGACACACACACACTAGTAGGAATGACAGGAGCCCACTCACCCTCATTCTGGTACATCATGCCTATAGTGCCCCCGGTGTTAATGACACACACACTAGTGGGAATGACAGGAGCCCACTCACCCTCATTCTGGTACATCATGCCTATAGTGCCCCCGGTGTTAATGAAACACACACTAGTGGGAATGACAGGAGCCCACTCACCCTCATTCTGGTACATCATGCCTATAGTGCCCCCGGTGTTAATGACACACACACACTAGTGGGAATGACAGGAGCCCACTCACCCTCATTCTGGTACATCATGCCTATAGTGCCCCCGGTGTTAATGACACACACACTAGTGGGAATGACAGGAGCCCACTCACCCTCATTCTGGTACATCATGCCTATAGTGCCCCCGGTGTTAATGACACACACACTAGTGGGAATGACAGGAGCCCACTCACCCTCATTCTGGTACATCATGCCTATAGTGCCCCCGGTGTTAATGACACACACACTAGTGGGAATGACAGGAGCCCACTCACCCTCATTCTGTTACATCATGCCTATAGTGCCCCCGGTGTTAAT
Source organism: Bombina bombina (assembly GCF_027579735.1). Classification (NCBI taxonomy): domain Eukaryota; kingdom Metazoa; phylum Chordata; class Amphibia; order Anura; family Bombinatoridae; genus Bombina; species Bombina bombina. Next base: position 7,809,790 of record NC_069499.1, read on the forward strand.
GACACACACACTAGTGGGAATGACAGGAGCCCACTCACCCTCATTCTGGTACATCATGCCTATAGTGCCCCCGGTGTTAATGACACACACACACTAGTGGGAATGACAGGAGCCCACTCACCCTCAATCTGGTACATCATGCCTATAGTGCCCCCGGTGTTAATGACACACACACTAGTGGGAATGACAGGAGCCCACTCACCCTCATTCTGGTACATCATGCCTATAGTGCCCCCGGTGTTAATGACACACACACTAGTGGGAATGACAGGAGCCCACTCACCCTCATTCTGGTACATCATGCCTATAGTGCCCCCGGTGTTAATGACACACACACACTAGTGGGAATGACAGGAGCCCACTCACCCTCATTCTGGTACATCATGCCTATAGTGCCCCCGGTGTTAATGACACACACACTAGTGGGAATGACAGGAGCCCACTCACCCTCATTCTGGTACATCATGCCTATAGTGCCCCCGGTGTTAATGACACACACACTAGTGGGAATGACAGGAGCCCACTCACCCTCATTCTGGTACATCATGCCTATAGTGCCCCCGGTGTTAATGACACACACACTAGTAGGAATGACACAGACACTAGTGGGAATGACACGAGGGGGGCACAGGAGCCCACTCACCTTCATTCTGGTACATCATGCCTATAGTGCCCCCGGTGTTAATGACACACACACTAGTAGGAATGACAGGAGCCCACTCACCCTCATTCTGGTACATCATGCCTATAGTGCCCCCGGTGTTAATGACACACACACTAGTGGGAATGACAGGAGCCCACTCACCCTCATTCTGGTACATCATGCCTATAGTGCCCCCGGTGTTAATGACACACACACTAGTAGGAATGACACAGACACTAGTGGGAATGACACGAGGGGGGCACAGGAGCCCACTCACCCTCATTCTGGTACATCATGCCTATAGTGCCCCCGGTGTTAATGACACACACACTATTGGGAATGACAGGAGCCCACTCACCCTCATTCTGGTACATCATGCCTATAGTGCCCCCGGTGTTAATGACACACACACACTAGTGGGAATGACAGGAGCCCACTCACCCTCATTCTGGTACATCATGCCTATAGTGCCCCCGGTGTTAATGACACACACACTAGTGGGAATGACAGGAGCCCACTCACCCTCATTCTGGTACATCATGCCTATAGTGCCCCCGATGTTAATGACACACACACTAGTGGGAATGACAGGAGCCCACTCACCCTCATTCTGGTACATCATGCCTATAGTGCCCCCGATGTTAATGACACACACACTAGTGGGAATGACAGGAGCCCACTCACCCTCATTCTGGTACATCATGCCTATAGTGCCCCCGGTGTTAATGACACACACACTAGTGGGAATGACAGGAGCCCACTCACCCTCATTCTGGTACATCATGCCTATAGTGCCCCCGGTGTTAATGACACACACACTAGTAGGAATGACACAGACACTAGTGGGAATGACACGAGGGGGGCACAGGAGCCCACTCACCCTCATTCTGGTACATCATGCCTATAGTGCCCCCGGTGTTAATGACACACACACTAGTAGGAATGACAGGAGCCCACTCACCCTCATTCTGGTACATCATGCCTATAGTGCCCCCGGTGTTAATGACACACACACTAGTAGGAATGACAGGAGCCCACTCACCCTCATTCTGGTACATCATGCCTATAGTGCCCCCGGTGTTAATGACACACACACTAGTAGGAATGACACAGACACTAGTGGGAATGACACGAGGGTGGCACAGGAGCCCACTCACCCTCATTCTGGTACATCATGCCTATAGTGCCCCCGGTGTTAATGACACACACACACTAGTGGGAATGACAGGAGCCCACTCACCCTCATTCTGGTACATCATGCCTATAGTGCCCCCGGTGTTAATGACACACACACTAGTAGGAATGACACAGACACTAGTGGGAATGACACGAGGGGGGCACAGGAGCCCACTCACCCTCATTCTGGTACATCATGCCTATAGTGCCCCCGGTGTTAATGACACACACACACTAGTGGGAATGACAGGAGCCCACTCACCCTCATTCTGGTACATCATGCCTATAGTGCCCCCGGTGTTAATGACACACACACTAGTGGGAATGACAGGAGCCCACTCACCCTCATTCTGGTACATCATGCCTATAGTGCCCCCGGTGTTAATGACACACACACACTAGTGGGAATGACAGGAGCCCACTCACCCTCATTCTGGTACATCATGCCTATAGTGCCCCCGGTGTTAATGACAGGAGCCCACTCACCCTCATTCTGGTACATCATGCCTATAGTGCCCCCGGTGTTAATGACACACACACTAGTGGGAATGACAGGAGCCCACTCACCCTCATTCTGGTACATCATGCCTATAGTGCCCCCGGTGTTAATGACACACACACTAGTAGGAATGACACAGACACTAGTGGGAATGACACGAGGGGGGCACAGGAGCCCACTCACCCTCATTCTGGTACATCATGCCTATAGTGCCCCCGGTGTTAATGACACACACACACTAGTGGGAATGACAGGAGCCCACTCACCCTCATTCTGGTACATCATGCCTATAGTGCCCCCGGTGTTAATGACACACACACTAGTGGGAATGACAGGAGCCCACTCACCCTCATTCTGGTACATCATGCCTATAGTGCCCCCGGTGTTAATGACACACACACACTAGTGGGAATGACAGGAGCCCACTCACCCTCATTCTGGTACATCATGCCTATAGTGCCCCCGGTGTTAATGACAGGAGCCCACTCACCCTCATTCTGGTACATCATGCCTATAGTGGCCCCGGTGTTAATGACACACACACTAGTGGGAATGACAGGAGCCCACTTACCCTCATTCTGGTACATCATGCCTATAGTGCCCCCGGTGTTAATGACAGGAGCCCACTCACCCTCATTCTGGTACATCATGCCTATAGTGCCCCCGGTGTTAATGACACACACACTAGTAGGAATGACACAGACACTAGTGGGAATGACACGAGGGGGGCACAGGAGCCCACTCACCCTCATTCTGGTACATCATGCCTATAGTGCCCCCGGTGTTAATGACACACACACTAGTGGGAATGACAGGAGCCCACTCACCCTCATTCTGGTACATCATGCCTATAGTGCCCCCGGTGTTAATGACACACACACTAGTAGGAATGACAGGAGCCCACTCACCCTCATTCTGGTACATCATGCCTATAGTGCCCCCGGTGTTAATGACACACACACTAGTAGGAATGACACAGACACTAGTGGGAATGACACGAGGGTGGCACAGGAGCCCACTCACCCTCATTCTGGTACATCATGCCTATAGTGCCCCCGGTGTTAATGACACACACACACTAGTGGGAATGACAGGAGCCCACTCACCCTCATTCTGGTACATCATGCCTATAGTGCCCCCGGTGTTAATGACACACACACTAGTAGGAATGACACAGACACTAGTGGGAATGACACGAGGGGGGCACAGGAGCCCACTCACCCTCATTCTGGTACATCATGCCTATAGTGCCCCCGGTGTTAATGACACACACACTAGTAGGAATGACAGGAGCCCACTCACCCTCATTCTGGTACATCATGCCTATAGTGCCCCCGGTGTTAATGACACACACACTAGTAGGAATGACACAGACACTAGTGGGAATGACACGAGGGTGGCACAGGAGCCCACTCACCCTCATTCTGGTACATCATGCCTATAGTGCCCCCGGTGTTAATGACACACACACACTAGTGGGAATGACAGGAGCCCACTCACCCTCATTCTGGTACATCATGCCTATAGTGCCCCCGGTGTTAATGACACACACACTAGTAGGAATGACACAGACACTAGTGGGAATGACACGAGGGGGGCACAGGAGCCCACTCACCCTCATTCTGGTACATCATGCCTATAGTGCCCCCGGTGTTAATGACACACACACACTAGTGGGAATGACAGGAGCCCACTCACCCTCATTCTGGTACATCATGCCTATAGTGCCCCCGGTGTTAATGACACACACACTAGTGGGAATGACAGGAGCCCACTCACCCTCATTCTGGTACATCATGCCTATAGTGCCCCCGGTGTTAATGACACACACACTAGTGGGAATGACAGGAGCCCACTCACCCTCATTCTGGTACATCATGCCTATAGTGCCCCCGGTGTTAATGACACACACACACTAGTGGGAATGACAGGAGCCCACTCACCCTCGTTCTGGTACATCATGCCTATAGTGCCCCCGGTGTTAATGACACACACACTAGTGGGAATGACAGGAGCCCACTCACCCTCATTCTGGTACATCATGCCTATAGTGCCCCCGGTGTTAATGACACACACACTAGTGGGAATGACAGGAGCCCACTCACCCTCATTCTGGTACATCATGCCTATAGTGCCCCCGGTGTTAATGACACACACACTAGTGGGAATGACAGGAGCCCACTCACCCTCATTCTGGTACATCATGCCTATAGTGCCCCCGGTGTTAATGACACACACACAAGTGGGAATGACAGGAGCCCACTCACCCTCATTCTGGTACATCATGCCTATAGTGCCCCCGGTGTTAATGACACACACACTAGTGGGAATGACAGGAGCCCACTCACCCTCATTCTGGTACATCATGCCTATAGTGCCCCCGGTGTTAATGACACACACACTAGTGGGAATGACAGGAGCCCACTCACCCTCATTCTGGTACATCATGCCTATAGTGCCCCCGGTGTTAATGACACACACACTAGTGGGAATGACACACACACTAGTAGGAATGACACACACACACACACTAGTAGGAATAACACACACACACACACTAGTAGGAATGACACACACACAAACTAGTGGGAATGACACGAGGGGGGGACAGGAGCCCACTCACCCTCATTCTGGTACATCATGCCTATAGTGCCCCTGGTGTTAATGACACACACACTAGTAGGAATGACACACACACACTAGTAGGAATGACACACACACACTAGTAGGAATGACACACACACACACTAGTGGGAATGACACACACACACTAGTAGGAATGACAGGAGCCCACTCACCCTCATTCTGGTACATCATGCCTATAGTGCCCCCGGTGTTAATGACACACACACACACACACTCTAGTAGGAATGCCACACACACACTCTAGTAGGAATGACACACACACACACACACACTCTAGTAGGAATGACACACACACACACACTCTAGTAGGAATGACACACACACACACACACACTAGTAGGAATGACACACACACTAGTAGGAATAACACACACACACACTAGTAGGAATGACACACACACTAGTAGGAATGAGACACACACACTAGTGGGAATGACACGAGGGGGGGACAGGGGCCCACTCACCCTCATTCTGGTACATCATGCCTATAGTGCCCCCGGTGTTAATGACACACACACTAGTAGGAATGACACACACACACTAGTAGGAATGACACACACACACACACACTAGTGGGAATGACACACACACACACACACTAGTGGGAATGACACACACACACTAGTGGGAATGACACACACACACACACACTAGTGGGAATGACACACACACACTAGTAGGAATGACAGGAGCCCACTCACCCTCATTCTGGTACATCATGCCTATAGTGCCCCCGGTGTTAATGACACACACACACTAGTAGGAATGACAGGAGCCCACTCACCCTCATTCTGGTACATCATGCCTATAGTGCCCCCGGTGTTAATGACACACACACTAGTGGGAATGACAGGAGCCCACTCACCCTCATTCTGGTACATCATGCCTATAGTGCCCCCGGTGTTAATGAAACACACACTAGTGGGAATGACAGGAGCCCACTCACCCTCATTCTGGTACATCATGCCTATAGTGCCCCCGGTGTTAATGACACACACACACTAGTGGGAATGACAGGAGCCCACTCACCCTCATTCTGGTACATCATGCCTATAGTGCCCCCGGTGTTAATGACACACACACTAGTGGGAATGACAGGAGCCCACTCACCCTCATTCTGGTACATCATGCCTATAGTGCCCCCGGTGTTAATGACACACACACTAGTAGGAATGACACAGACACTAGTGGGAATGACACGAGGGGGGCACAGGAGCCCACTCACCCTCATTCTGGTACATCATGCCTATAGTGCCCCCGGTGTTAATGACACACACACACTAGTGGGAATGACAGGAGCCCACTCACCCTCATTCTGGTACATCATGCCTATAGTGCCCCTGGTGTTAATGACACACACACTAGTAGGAATGACACACACACACTAGTAGGAATGACACACACACACTAGTAGGAATGACACACACACTAGTGGGAATGACACACACACACACTAGTGGGAATTACACACACACACTAGTAGGAATGACAGGAGCCCACTCACCCTCATTCTGGTACATCATGCCTATAGTGCCCCCGGTGTTAATGACACACACACACACACACACTCTAGTAGGAATGCCACACACACACTCTAGTAGGAATGACACACACACACACACTCTAGTAGGAATGACACACACACACACACACACACACTAGTAGGAATGACACACACACACTAGTAGGAATAACACACACACACACTAGTAGGAATGACACACACACTAGTAGGAATGACACACACACTAGTAGGAATGAGACACACACACTAGTGGGAATGACACGAGGGGGGGACAGGGGCCCACTCACCCTCATTCTGGTACATCATGCCTATAGTGCCCCCGGTGTTAATGACACACACACTAGTAGGAATGACACACACACACTAGTAGGAATGACACACACACACACACACTAGTGGGAATGACACACACACACACACACTAGTGGGAATGACACACACACACTAGTAGGAATGACAGGAGCCCACTCACCCTCATTCTGGTACATCATGCCTATAGTGCCCCCGGTGTTAATGACACACACACACTAGTAGGAATGACAGGAGCCCACTCACCCTCATTCTGGTACATCATGCCTATAGTGCCCCCGGTGTTAATGACACACACACACTAGTAGGAATGACAGGAGCCCACTCACCCTCATTCTGGTACATCATGCCTATAGTGCCCCCGGTGTTAATGAAACACACACTAGTGGGAATGACAGGAGCCCACTCACCCTCATTCTGGTACATCATGCCTATAGTGCCCCCGGTGTTAATGACACACACACACTAGTGGGAATGACAGGAGCCCACTCACCCTCATTCTGGTACATCATGCCTATAGTGCCCCCGGTGTTAATGACACACACACTAGTGGGAATGACAGGAGCCCACTCACCCTCATTCTGGTACATCATGCCTATAGTGCCCCCGGTGTTAATGACACACACACTAGTGGGAATGACAGGAGCCCACTCACCCTCATTCTGGTACATCATGCCTATAGTGCCCCCGGTGTTAATGACACACACACTAGTGGGAATGACAGGAGCCCACTCACCCTCATTCTGTTACATCATGCCTATAGTGCCCCCGGTGTTAATGACACACACACTAGTGGGAATGACAGGAGCCCACTCACCCTCATTCTGGTACATCATGCCTATAGTGCCCCCGGTGTTAATGACACACACACACTAGTGGGAATGACAGGAGCCCACTCACCCTCATTCTGGTACATCATGCCTATAGTGCCCCCGGTGTTAATGACACACACACTAGTGGGAATGACAGGAGCCCACTCACCCTCATTCTGGTACATCATGCCTATAGTGCCCCCGGTGTTAATGACACACACACTAGTGGGAATGACAGGAGCCCACTCACCCTCATTCTGGTACATCATGCCTATAGTGCCCCCGGTGTTAATGACACACACACTAGTGGGAATGACAGGAGCCCACTCACCCTCATTCTGGTACATCATGCCTATAGTGCCCCCGGTGTTAATGACACACACACTAGTGGGAATGACAGGAGCCCACTCACCCTCATTCTGGTACATCATGCCTATAGTGCCCCCGGTGTTAATGACACACACACTAGTGGGAATGACAGGAGCCCACTCACCCTCATTCTGGTACATCATGCCTATAGTGCCCCCGGTGTTAATGACACACACACTAGTGGGAATGACAGGAGCCCACTCACCCTCATTCTGGTACATCATGCCTATAGTGCCCCCGGTGTTAATGACACACACACTAGTGGGAATGACAGGAGCCCACTCACCCTCATTCTGGTACATCATGCCTATAGTGCCCCCGGTGTTAATGACACACACACTAGTGGGAATGACAGGAGCCCACTCACCCTCATTCTGGTACATCATGCCTATAGTGCCCCCGGTGTTAATGACACACACACTAGTGGGAATGACAGGAGCCCACTCACCCTCATTCTGGTACATCATGCCTATAGTGCCCCCGGTGTTAATGACACACACACTAGTGGGAATGACAGGAGCCCACTCACCCTCATTCTGGTACATCATGCCTATAGTGCCCCCGGTGTTAATGACACACACACTAGTGGGAATGACAGGAGCCCACTCACCCTCATTCTGGTACATCATGCCTATAGTGCCCCCGGTGTTAATGACACACACACTAGTGGGAATGACAGGAGCCCACTCACCCTCATTCTGGTACATCATGCCTATAGTGCCCCCGGTGTTAATGACACACACACTAGTGGGAATGACAGGAGCCCACTCACCCTCATTCTGGTACATCATGCCTATAGTGCCCCCGGTGTTAATGACACACACACTAGTGGGAATGACAGGAGCCCACTCACCCTCATTCTGGTACATCATGCCTATAGTGCCCCCGGTGTTAATGACACACACACTAGTGGGAATGACAGGAGCCCACTCACCCTCATTCTGGTACATCATGCCTATAGTGCCCCCGGTGTTAATGACACACACACTAGTGGGAATGACAGGAGCCCACTCACCCTCATTCTGGTACATCATGCCTATAGTGCCCCCGGTGTTAATGACACACACACTAGTGGGAATGACAGGAGCCCACTCACCCTCATTCTGGTACATCATGCCTATAGTGCCCCCGGTGTTAATGACACACACACTAGTGGGAATGACAGGAGCCCACTCACCCTCATTCTGGTACATCATGCCTATAGTGCCCCCGGTGTTAATGACACACACACTAGTGGGAATGACAGGAGCCCACTCACCCTCATTCTGGTACATCATGCCTATAGTGCCCCCGGTGTTAATGACACACACACTAGTGGGAATGACAGGAGCCCACTCACCCTCATTCTGGTACATCATGCCTATAGTGCCCCCGGTGTTAATGACACACACACTAGTGGGAATGACAGGAGCCCACTCACCCTCATTCTGGTACATCATGCCTATAGTGCCCCCGGTGTTAATGACACACACACTAGTGGGAATGACAGGAGCCCACTCACCCTCATTCTGGTACATCATGCCTATAGTGCCCCCGGTGTTAATGACACACACACTAGTGGGAATGACAGGAGCCCACTCACCCTCATTCTGGTACATCATGCCTATAGTGCCCCCGGTGTTAATGACACACACACTAGTGGGAATGACAGGAGCCCACTCACCCTCATTCTGGTACATCATGCCTATAGTGCCCCCGGTGTTAATGACACACACACTAGTGGGAATGACAGGAGCCCACTCACCCTCATTCTGGTACATCATGCCTATAGTGCCCCCGGTGTTAATGACACACACACTAGTGGGAATGACAGGAGCCCACTCACCCTCATTCTGGTACATCATGCCTATAGTGCCCCCGGTGTTAATGACCAGCACTCGGGACTCGGCCGCACCACCGCTCAGACTCTCTAGGGAGCCGGACAAGCTGTGGCTGCTGGACAGTTTCCTCCGCCGGGGCGCGCGTGAGGCAGCCGGGGACTCCTGGTCCAGCAGATCCAGCCGGGTGTGAGACAGCGCCTTAGACAGCCGGGAAAGGGAAGCTGCGTGCGGGACACCGGTCTGCTCCTCAGCCGCCATCCTGTGCCCGAGTGTGAGTGTGAGTGAGGCGAGTATGAGGTGTGCGCGCCTGAGGATACGTCTGTCACATACAGTGAGGAGCTGCTGTACCGCTGAACCTAATCACATCCGCCCCCCACACAACAACATCCGCCGCCCCCGTCACACCCCCTCAGCACGTGCGCACGGGTCACCGTGTCTGACCTTTATAGGATCCGCACTGTATGTCTGTGATACCGGACTGTCACTTACACTGACCTCACTAGTGTCACACTAACTAGTAACATCACTAGTGTCACTTACACTAACATCACTAGTGTCACACTAACTAGTAACATCACTAGTGTCACTTACACTAACCTCACTAGTGTCACACTAACTAGTAACATCACTAGTGTCACTTACACTAACATCACTAGTGTCACTTACACTAACATCACTAGTGTCACTTACACTAACATCACTAGTGTCACACTAACTAGTAACATCACTAGTGTCACACTAACATCACTAGTGTCACACTAACTAGTAACATCACTAGTGTCACTTACACTGACCTCACTAGTGTCACACTAACTAGTAACATCACTAGTGTCACTTACACTAACATCACTAGTGTCACACTAACTAGTAACATCACTAGTGTCACACTAACTAGTAACATCACTAGTGTCACACTAACTAGTAACATCACTAGTGTCACACTAACATCACTAGTGTCACACTAACTAGTAACATCACTAGTGTCACTTACACTAACATCACTAGTGTCACACTAACTAGTAACATCACTAGTGTCACTTACACTAACATCACTAGTGTCACACTAACTAGTAACATCACTAGTGTCACTTACACTGACCTCACTAGTGTCACACTAACTAGTAACATCACTAGTGTCACTTACACTAACATCACTAGTGTCACACTAACTAGTAACATCACTAGTGTCACTTACACTGACCTCACTAGTGTCACACTAACTAGTAACATCACTAGTGTCACTTACACTAACATCACTAGTGTCACACTAACTAGTAACATCACTAGTGTCACACTAACTAGTAACATCACTAGTGTCACACTAACTAGTAACATCACTAGTGTCACACTAACATCACTAGTGTCACACTAACTAGTAACATCACTGTAACGGTACCAACCGGATACCAAGGGTTAACACCAGGGAACAATGTCCTGCATAGGGAATCAGCAATTCACAACCCAGCCAGTTTTCAGGTTTTTAAACAGAATGACTTTTATTAAGGCTCATATGCCCAGTATTTATGCAGGTCTGACCCCCCCAGAAGGGGGGTTGAAAGAATGTTGTACATTGAATGGAGGGAACACGCCCTTTTACATGATACAATAGAATACCTTGCTCAAGCTGATAACAATTTAAACACAGACACACACTTGTCTTTCCTTATCATCTAGGGTCTGCTCTCTGAGGTTGATTAAACAATGGACTGTGTATCAATAACATTAATGACAGTGCACAATAGCTGAACACAGTTAACTCTTTCAGTGCTGACAGAAGGGTCTGTCACATCTACATAGCACAATATACAGCCTATAGACAACCTTTCTTATGTTATAGTCCAGAAGTGGCTAGGTTTGCCACAATGCTCCCCCAGAACCAAGCCGGCATACACAGTCTGATCCCAACGGATCGGCTTGGGGATGTCCGGGGCAACAACTTTCGGCTCAAGTAGGCTACGGGGGTTCTCCGCCATCTGCTCCAACTTGGCTCAGTACTGCCCCCACCCCAAACATGGAAGCGTCTCTTCCCGGAGGGACTGGGCTTGGGTAGTCACAGGGTTAACATCAGCGGGATCCATGGGAGCATAGGCAGAAACAAGGGGGGCCAAGTCATTTCCAAGGAGAACATCAGCAGGTAAGTCCTTCTTGACCCCCACATTCACAAGTCTAGCGCCCACTCCCCAATCCAAATGTACCCTGGCAACAGGTAGGCGGAACACAGTGCCCCCTGCTACCCTCACAGCCACAGTGTCTCCAGTGTGCTGTTTCTCAGGCACCAAGTTCTCTTGAAGCAAGGTCATGGTAGCACCAGTATCCCGTAGACAACTGACCTCCTTCCCATTCACTTTAACCCGTTGCCGGTTATTCCGGTGGGCAGCTTGCACGGGGTCTGCTTCATGTAGGCTGCCCCAGCATTCTGGCGCCTCTACGTAGCGGGCCACAGGCTGAGGATTATGTGGGATTCCGCCAGCGGGTCTTCTCCAGGACTGTGCTTGATTCGCTGCGTTTAGGGGACACTCTGGTCTTTTGTGCCCTAGTTGCTTACATCCAAAGCACCGAATAGGTTGTGAGTAGCCCCGCAAATTGAACCGGGCTCTCTGAGGGTAGTTCGTGGCCGGAGGCCGTGTGGTATAGCGGTGCGCCGGGGGTTGGTAACTGGCAGCTGCTGGGGTGACTGGGGGTCTGTACTCCACTCTAGCAGTGGGCAATCGGTATACTGCTCCCCCTGCCCCTCGTACTGCCACGGATCCACCAGTGGGTGCTGTATCCGGCACCAAATGGGGAGCTATCAGGGTTAAAGTAGCTCCCGAATCCCGAAGTCCCTGGACCGACATCACCTCATGCAGAATTCCCAGGGGTTCCTCGGCTTGGGTGCTCAACACCTCATGAGCGGCTGGCTCCGTTTGGTAATGGTGAGCAGCCGCCCTTGGGGCCAGGTTCTGTCTGACCTGGTTCCAAGCTTGTCTGCTCCGATTTTGGGTGCACTCACGTGCCATATGTCCCCACTGCTTGCAGGTGTGGCATTGTATATTAGCCCGTCCGTTGTTAGGCTGTAGTCCATGGTGCCTCCTGGCATCAAAATGCTGGTCTGCTAATCTGGCTGCTTCGGTTAAGGTGAGGGGTTTTCGATCTCTCACCCATTCTTGGGCTTCTGGGGACAAGCCGTTAAAGAATTGCTCCAACAGCATCAGTTGTCGCAATTCTTCCATGGTGGTAGCTTGGCTGGCCTGTATCCACCCCTGAGATGCTTGATCCAGCTTGTGGGCCCACTCTGCATGGGAATCTCTTTCTGGCTTGCGCAGGCCTCTAAACTTGCGCCGGTATGCCTCTGAGGTAATGGCATATCTTTCCAAGATCGCTCTCTTCACTTTAGCGTAATCCTTGCTGTCCTCCCTGGGTACAGCGCGATACGCTTCCGCTGCCCTACCGGCTAGCTTGCCTGCTAGCACCGGCACCCATACGGACTGCTCCAAATCATGTAACTCGCACAGTCTCTCAAAATCCTGTAAATACCCATCAATCTCATCCTTCTCCTCACAAAACATTTTAAATGCATGGTATGGGATTTTGGGTCTTACTGGGTTGCTGAGTGCGTCCAGAATGGATTCTGCTCGGGAGGATGCATTCCGCGGACTGTGTGCCATCACGTACTCCTGCACATCTGCCATTACCACGGATAGCATATCCCGTGGTACAGGTTGGGGTAAAAATTCCAGCCTGGTCCTCATTTCCCTCTGGTATAGGGTCTCCTCCATGGCTGCTGGAGGCGTAGCGCTGCGAGCTCTGTCTCCCTCCATCAGCTCAGCAATTAATATAGCCTTGGGTTTGCTGCTGCCTATCTTTCCCCTGGCTTCTAGCAGTTCCTTTTACGTTTGTCTCTTTAGCTTAGAATAATCCATCTCCATTCACTTCGGTCCCTGGTACTCCTTCCATCTTAGTCAGTATTGTAGTAATCCCCCTCTTCCTTAGGTTACTGGCTTGTGTAGTTGCTCTTCTGGGCGATAAGGTTCATTCCGTCGCTTGCCACCAATTGTAACGGTACCAACCGGATACCAAGGGTTAACACCAGGGAACAATGTCCTGCATAGGGAATCAGCAATTCACAACCCAGCCAGTTTTCAGGTTTTTAAACAGAATGACTTTTATTAAGGCTCATATGCCCAGTATTTATGCAGGTCTGACCCCCCCAGAAGGGGGGTTGAAAGAATGTTGTACATTGAATGGAGGGAACACGCCCTTTTACATGATACAATAGAATACCTTGCTCAAGCTGATAACAATTTAAACACAGACACACACTTGTCTTTCCTTATCATCTAGGGTCTGCTCTGAGGTTGATTAAACAATGGACTGTGTATCAATAACATTAATGACAGTGCACAATAGCTGAACACAGTTAACTCTTTCAGTGCTGACAGAAGGGTCTGTCACATCTACATAGCACAATATACAGCCTATAGACAACCTTTCTTATGTTATAGTCCAGAAGTGGCTAGGTTTGCCACAATCACTAGTGTCACTTACACTAACATCACTAGTGTCACACTAACTAGTAACATCACTAGTGTCACTTACACTAACATCACTAGTGTCACACTAACTAGTAACATCACTAGTGTCACTTACACTAACATCACTAGTGTCACACTAACTAGTAACATCACTAGTGTCACTTACACTAACATCACTAGTGTCACACTAACTAGTAACATCACTATTGTCACTTACACTGACCTCACTAGTGTCACACTAACTAGTAACATCACTAGTGTCACTTACACTAACATCACTAGTGTCACACTAACTAGTAACATCACTAGTGTCACTTACACTGACCTCACTAGTGTCACACTAACTAGTAACATCACTAGTGTCACTTACACTAACATCACTAGTGTCACTTACACTAACATCACTAGTGTCACTTACACTAACATCACTAGTGTCACACTAACTAGTAACATCACTAGTGTCACTTACACTAACATCACTAGTGTCACACTAACTAGTAACATCACTAGTGTCACTTACACTAACATCACTAGTGTCACACTAATTAGTAACATCACTAGTGTCACACTAACTAGTAACATCACTAGTGTCACTTACACTAACATCACTAGTGTCACACTAACTAGTAACATCACTAGTGTCACTTACACTGACCTCACTAGTGTCACACTAACTAGTAACATCACTAGTGTCACTTACACTAACATCACTAGTGTCACTTACACTAACATCACTAGTGTCACTTACACTAACATCACTAGTGTCACACTAACTAGTAACATCACTAGTGTCACTTACACTGACCTCACTAGTGTCACACTAACTAGTAACATCACTAGTGTCACACTAACTAGTAACATCACTAGTGTCACACTAACTAGTAACATCACTAGTGTCACTTACACTAACATCACTAGTGTCACACTAACTAGTAACATCACTAGTGTCACACTAACTAGTAACATCACTAGTGTCACTTACACTGACCTCACTAGTGTCACACTAACTAGTAACATCACTAGTGTCACTTACACTAACTAGTAACATCACTAGTGTCACACTAACTAGTAACATCACTAGTGTCACACTAACTAGTAACATCACTAGTGTCACACTAACTAGTAACATCACTAGTGTCACACTAACTAGTAACATCACTAGTGTCACACTAACTAGTAACATCACTAGTGTCACACTAACTAGTAACATCACTATTGTCACTTACACTAACATCACTAGTGTCACACTAACTAGTAACATCACTAGTGTCACACTAACTAGTAACATCACTATTGTCACTTACACTAACATCACTAGTGTCACACTAACTAGTAACATCACTATTGTCACTTACACTAACATCACTAGTGTCACACTAACTAGTAACATCACTAGTGTCACTTACACTAACATCACTAGTGTCACACTAACTAGTAACATCACTAGTGTCACTTACACTGACCTCACTAGTGTCACACTAACTAGTAACATCACTAGTGTCACTTACACTAACATCACTAGTGTCACACTAACTAGTAACATCACTAGTGTCACTTACACTAACATCACTAGTGTCACACTAACTAGTAACATCACTAGTGTCACTTACACTGACCTCACTAGTGTCACACTAACTAGTAACATCACTAGTGTCACTTACACTAACATCACTAGTGTCACACTAACTAGTAACATCACTAGTGTCACACTAACTAATAACATCACTAGTGTCACACTAACTAGTAACATCACTAGTCTAGTGTCACACTAACATCACTAGTGTCACACTAACATCACTAGTGTCACTTACACTAACATCACTAGTGTCACACTAACTAGTAACATCACTAGTGTCACACTAACTAGTAACATCACTAGTGTCACACTAACTAGTAACATCACTAGTGTCACACTAACATCACTAGTGTCACACTAACATCACTAGTGTCACTTACACTAACATCACTAGTGTCACACTAACTAGTAACATCACTAGTGTCACACTAACATCACTAGTGTCACTTACACTAACATCACTAGTGTCACTTACACTAACATCACTAGTGGCACACTAACATCACTAGTGTCACTTACACTAACCTCACTAGTGTCACTTACACTAACATCACTAGTGTCACTTACACTAACATCACTAGTGTCACACTAACCTCACTAGTGTCACTTACACTAACATCACTAGTGTCACTTACACTGACATCACTAGTGTCACACTAACATCACTAGTGTCACTTACACTAACATCACTAGTGTCACACTAACATCACTTGTGTCACACTGACATCACTAGTGTCACACTAACATCACTAGTGTCACTTACACTAACATTACTAGTGTCACACTAACTAGTAACATCACTAGTGTCACACTAACATCACTAGTGTCACTTACACTAACATCACTAGTGTCACACTAACATCACTAGTGTCACACTAACATCACTAGTGTCACACTGACATCACTAGTGTCACACTAACATCACTAGTGTCACACTGACATCACTAGTGTCACACTGACATTACTAGTGTCACTTACACTAACATCACTAGTGTCACTTACACTAACATCACTAGTGTCACACTGACATCACTAGTGTCACTTACACTAACTAGTAACATCACTAGTGTCACACTAACATCACTAGTGTCACTTACACTAACTAGTAACAGCACTAGTGTCACTTACACTAACATCACTAGTGTCACACTAACATCACTAGTGTCACTTACACTAACATCACTAGTGTCACTTACACTAACATCACTAGTGTCACACTAACATCACTAGTGTCATACTAACATCACTAGTGTCACACACACTAACATCACTAGTGTCATACTAACATCACTAGTGTCATTTACACTAACATCACTAGTGTCACTTACACTAACATCACTAGTGTCACTTACACTGACATCACTAGTGTCACACTAACATCACTAGTGTCACTTACACTAACATCACTAGTGTCACTTACACTAACATCACTAGTGTCACTTACACTGACATCACTAGTGTCACACTAACATCACTAGTGTCACTTACACTAACATCACTAGTGTCACACTAACATCACTAGTGTCACACTGACATCACTAGTGTCACACTGACATCACTAGTGTCACACTGACATTACTAGTGTCACTTACACTAACATCACTAGTGTCACTTACACTAACATCACTAGTGTCACACTAACATCACTAGTGTCACACTGACATCACTAGTGTCACTTACACTAACATCACTAGTGTCACACTGACATCACTAGTGTCACACTGACATCACTAGTGTCACTTACACTAACATCACTAGTGTCACACTGACATCACTAGTGTCACACTGACATCACTAGTGTCACTTACACTAACATCACTAGTGTCACACTAACATCACTAGTGTCACACTGACATCACTAGTGTCACTTACACTAACATCACTAGTGTCACACACACTAACATCACTAGTGTCATACTAACATCACTAGTTTCACACACACTAACATCACTAGTGTCATACTAACATCACTAGTGTCATTTACACTAACATCACTAGTGTCACTTACACTAACATCACTAGTGTCACTTACACTGACATCACTAGTGTCACACTAACATCACTAGTGTCACTTACACTAACATCACTAGTGTCACTTACACTAACATCACTAGTGTCACTTACACTGACATCACTAGTGTCACTTACAGTAACATCACTAGTGTCACTTACAGTAACATCACTAGTGTCACACTAACATCACTAGTGTCACACTGACATCACTAGTGTCACACTGACATTACTAGTGTCACTTACACTAACATCACTAGTGTCACTTACACTAACATCACTAGTGTCACACTAACATCACTAGTGTCACTTACACTGACATCACTAGTGTCACACTAACATCACTAGTGTCACTTACAGTAACATCACTAGTGTCACACTAATATCACTAGTGTCACACTGACATCACTAGTGTCACACTGACATCACTAGTGTCACACTGACATTACTAGTGTCACTTACACTAACATCACTAGTGTCACTTACACTAACATCACTAGTGTCACACTAACATCACTAGTGTCACTTACACTAACATCACTAGTGTCACACTGACATCACTAGTGTCACACTGACATCACTAGTGTCACTTACACTAACATCACTAGTGTCACACTAACATCACTAGTGTCACACTGACATCACTAGTGTCACTTACACTAACATCACTAGTGTCACACACACTAACATCACTAGTGTCATACTAACATCACTAGTGTCACTTACACTAACATCACTAGTGTCACTTACACTAACATCACTAGTGTCACTTACACTGACATCACTAGTGTCACACTAACATCACTAGTGTCACACTAACATCACTAGTGTCACACTGACATCACTAGTGTCACTTACACTAACATCACTAGTGTCACACTGACATCACTAGTGTCACACTGACATCACTAGTGTCACTTACACTAACATCACTAGTGTCACACTGACATCACTAGTGTTACACTGACATCACTAGTGTCACTTACATCACTAGTGTCACACTAACATCACTAGTGTCACACTGACATCACTAGTGTCACACTAACATCACTAGTGTCACACTAACTAGTAACATCACTATTGTCGCTTACACTAACATCACTAGTGTCACACTAACATCACTAGTGCCACACTAACTAGTAACATCACTATTGTCACTTAAACTAACATCACTAGTGTCACACTAACATCACTAGTGTCACACTAACTAGTAACATCACTATTGTCACTTAAACTAACATCACTAGTGTCACATTAACATCACTAGTGTCACACTAACTAGTAACATCACTATTGTCACTTACACTAACATCACTAGTGCCACACTAACATCACTAGTGTCACACTAACTAGTAACATCACTATTGTCACTTAAACTAACATCACTAGTGTCACATTAACATCACTAGTGTCACACTAACTAGTAACATCACTATTGTCACTTACACTAACATCACTAGTGTCACATTAACATCACTAGTGTCACACTAACTAGTAACATCACTATTGTCACTTACACTAACATCACTAGTGTCACAGTAAAATCACTAGTGTCACACTAACATCACTAGTGTCACTTACCCTAACATCACTAGTGTCACACTAACATCACTAGTGTCACACTAACATCACTAGTGTCACTTACACTGACATCACTAGTGTCACACTAACTAGTAACATCACTAGTGTCACACTAACATCACTAGTGTCACACTAACATCACTAGTGTCACTTACACTAACATCACTAGTGTCACACTAACATCACTCGTGTCACTTACACTGACATCACTAGTGTCACACTAACTAGTAACATCACTAGTGTCACACTAACATCACTAGTGTCACACTAACATCACTAGTGTCACTTACAATAACATCACTAGTGTCACATTAACATCACTAGTGTCACACTAACTAGTAACATCACTATTGTCACTTACACTAACATCACTAGTCTCACACTAACATCACTAGTGTCACACTAACATCACTAGTGTCACCGTAACATCACTAGTGTCACACTAACATCACTAGTGTCACACTAACATCACTAGTGTCACTTACACTAACATCACTAGTGTCACTTACACTGACATAGTAATACCACTAGTGTCACACTAACATCACTAGTGTCACACTAACATCACTAGTGTCACTTACACTGACATCACTAGTGTCACACTAACTAGTAACATCACTAGTGTCACACTAACATCACTAGTGTCACACTAACATCACTAGTGTCACTTACACTGACATCACTAGTGTCATACTAACATCACTAGTGTCACTTACACTAACATCACTAGTGTCACTTACACTAACTAGTAACATCACTAGTGTCACTTACACTAACATCACTAGTGTCACACTAACTAGTAACATCACTAGTGTCACACTAACATCACTAGTGTCACCTACACTGACATCACTAGTGTCACACTAACATCACTAGTGTCACTTACACTAACATCACTAGTGTCACTTACACTAACTAGTAACATCACTAGTGTCACTTACACTAACTAGTAACATCACTAGTGTCACTTACACAACACTAACATCACTAGTGTCACTTACACTAACATTACTAGTGTCACTTACACAACACTAAAATCACTAGTGTCACTTACACTGACATCACTAGTTTCACTTACACTAACATCACTAGTGTCACACTAACATCACTAGTGTCACTTACACTAACATCACTAGTGTCACACTAACATCACTAGTGTCACTTACACTAACATCACTAGTGTCACACTAACTAGTAACATCACTAGTGTCACACTAACTAGTAACATCACTAGTGTCACTTACACTAACATCACTAGTGTCACACTAACTAGTAACATCACTAGTGTCACTTACACAACACTAACATCACTAGTGTCACTTACACTAACATCACTAGTGTCACTTACACTAACTAGTAACATCACTAGTGTCACTTACACTAACATCACTAGTGTCACTTACACTAACATCACTAGTGTCACTTACACAACACTAACATCACTAGTGTCACTTACACTGACATCACTAGTTTCACTTACACTAGCATCACTAGTGTCACACTAACATCACTAGTGTGACATCACTAGTGTCACACTAACATCACTAGTGTCACTTACACTAACATCACTAGTGTCACACTAACTAGTAACATCACTAGTGTCACACTGAACTTAGAGCTGAGGCCAGCAAACTTGTATTTAGACAATAGTTTCTAAAAGCTGAAAAAAGTTAACTCTTTATGAAATGATACTTGTTACGGTTTTCTTGGAGCCCTTCTTAGGCGCTGGCTTGGCTGGTTCAGGCATTGCTGCTGGGAAATAAGCTCTTCACAACAAAATAACTAATGCTTCTGCAACAGTGCTCCCTTTCTGTGGAACACTCTGGCAGACACGGTCTGACCCCTTTTCGGGGCAGACTAAGGCTGTCCAGACCGCTGGTTATGCGGGGCTGAGGTCGGTTTGTCTGGACAACCCGTCGGCGTTGCCATTCTGTTTCCCAGGTCTGTAAGTAATGGTGAAATTGAAGGGTTGCAACGATAAGCTCCAACGTAATAGCCTGCCGTTATCTCCAGAGACCCGGTTCAGCCACACCAACGGGTTATGGTCGGTGACCAGAGTGAACTCCTGACCATATAAATAGGGAGTCAATTTCTTTAATGCCCACACCAAAGCCAAACACTCCTTTTCGACCGCTGCATAGCTCACTTCAAGGGGCAGGAGCTTCCGGCTGATGTAGGCAACTGGATGCTCCCCTCCATCTTCACCTACTTGGCTGAGGACGGCTCCCAGCCCGAACATGGAAGCATCTGTATGGACGATAAAACGTTTGTTAAGGACTGGGGCCGCCAAGACAGGAGCGTTAATTAGAGCATTTTTGAGAGCCTGGAAAGCCGTTTCACAGTGGGGAGACCACAGGACCTGTCGAGGTAAGTTCTTCTTGGTCAAGTCAGTCAGGGGTTTGGCAAGTGTGCTGTAGTCTGGTACGAACCGTCTATAGTACCCTGCCATGCCCAGGAAGGCTAGGACCTGAGTCTTAGTGATGGGGGTGGGCCAATTGGCGACAGCTTCTATCTTGGCCGGCTCTGGTCGCTGCTTTCCACACCCCACCCGGTGACCCAGGTACTGTACCTCGGCCATCCCAAAGTGGCATTTTTCTGGCTTCAGAGTCAGGCCAGCAGCCTGGATCTGATCCAGAACCATTCCTACATGAGCTAAGTGGTCCTCCCAGGACTCACTGTGGATCGCTATGTCGTCCAGGTAGGCGCAAGCAAAACTCTGGAAGCCATCCAGGAGCCTATCCACCAAGCGCTGGAATGTAGCTGGGGCATTCTTCATCCCAAACGGCATTACCCTAAACTGATATAAGCCGAATGGGGTGACGAATGCCGACTTGGGGATAGCCTCCGGGGCCAGGGGAATCTGCCAGTAACCTTTGCAGAGGTCAATAGTGGTCAGGTAATTTCCCCTGGCTATACGATCGAGTAGCTCGTCTACCCTGGGCATAGGGTAAGCGTCCGTCACGGTTTTTTCATTGAGCCTCCGATAGTCTACGCAGAACCGGGTGGTCCCATCTTTCTTGGGCACCAAGACAACTGGGGAGGCCCAGGGACTATCGGAGGGCTCAATTACCCTGAGCTGGAGCATCTCATCGATCTCCTTCTTCATTCCTGTCCTAACTGCTTCGGGGATTCGGTACAGAGCCTGGCGCAAGGGAGCTTGTCCCGGAGTATCTACCTGGTGGGTGGTTAAAGTAGTGTACCCTGGCTTCGGGGAGAAGGTGAGGTGTTTGGACTGGAGGAGTTGGCTGAGCTGCTCCCTTTCAGTGGGGCTAAGTCGGTCTCCTATCTGAACCTGAGCGACTATACCTGTGGGGAGACTCTTTTCTAATAGGTCTGGAATGGGTAGACTGTCGGGGTCTTCCTGAGGGGAACAACATACGGCCGTCACGTTCTCTGGTCGCTCAAAATATTCCTTGAGCATGTTTACATGGAATGTCTTTCTAAGATTGTTGTCATGGCAGCTAGCTATCACATAAGTGGTGTCTCCCCTTTTCTCTACGATCTGGTAGGGACCCTGCCAGGACGCCTGCAATTTGTCTGTCTTCACCGGCTTAAGTACTAACACCTTTTGTCCTATGGTGAAGATTCTCTTTCGGGCCCCCCGATCGTACCATACTTTCTGTCTTCTCTGGGCCAACTGGAGATTAGCCCGCACGGATTTGGCTAATTGCTCCATTCAGTCCCTGAGTTCCAGCACGTATGGCACAATGGGGACACCATCAGCCTCCATCTCTCCCTCCCAGTGCTCCAGGATCAGGTTTAGGGGTCCCCGTACCTTTCTTCCGTAGAGCAACTCGAAGGGAGAGAACCCCGTCGTTTCCTGGGGCACCTCCCGATAAGCAAATAGGAGGTGCGGCAGGAAGCGTTCCCAGTCTCGGTATTCCTGAGTGAACGTCTTGAGCATTTGCTTGAGGGTCCCATTGAACCTCTCACACAGCCCGTTCGTCTGGGGGTGGTATGGGGAGCTCAGGAGGGACTTAATTTTGCAAACCTGCCAGAGTTGTTGGGTCAATTCAGCCGTAAATTGGGTGCCTCGGTCGGATAGGATTTCTTTTGGAAATCCTACCCGGGAGAACACCTGTACTAGTGCATTCGCTACCGTATCCGCTTGTATGTTGGATAGGGCGACAGCCTCTGGGTACCTGGTAGCGTAGTCCACTACGGTAACAATGTAGCGCTTACCGGAGGGACTAGGGGTAGCCAGTGGTCCCACTAGGTCAATAGCAACCCGGCTGAAGGGTTCCTCTACAATGGGCATATTTACTAGATGGGCTTTAGGGTGATCGCCTCGCCTTCCTACTCGTTGACACACATCGCAGGTGTTACAGTAAGTTCTAACGTCAGCGTGCACCCCTGGCCAAAAGAACGTGTGAGTAATGCGGTGTAGGGTACGGGTTACGGCTAGGTGGCCTGCTAAGGGGATGTCGTGGCCTATCTTGAGGATTTCTTGACGGTATTTGTGGGGCACTACCAGCTGTCGCCTACGCTGTCCCCTTTTCTCTGTCCAGCGGTATAGTTTCCCTTTTTCCCATAAGAATGTTTCGTTATCTGCCCCGCCCCCTCCGGTCTCTGCTCGTTCCCGGTACTTTTGTAAGGTCGGGTCAGTCTTAGACTCTGTCTCGAAAGCATCTGGGGTGTCCCAGGGTATGGGGCCTAACATGTCAGGCAAGGTCGGGGTAGGTCTTACCTGTGTCTCCCGCACTGGTGAGAGCTCTCGCTCCGTCCGGGCTTGGGCCCGTGTAGTCACTGGGTCCGCCTCGTTGTTGCATACTGGAGCATAGGCAGAAGTCATGGGGCCCAAATCGTTGCCCAGTAGTATTTCGGCAGGTAAATTATCCATTATGCCCACGTTCACAGCCCCCTTTCCCGCTCCCCAATCAAGATGCACTTGAGCTGTTGGAATTTTGTACACATCCCCCCCCACCACTCTAACGGCCACAGTCTGTCCGGATCGCTTGTGCTCTGGCACCAAATGACTCTGTACCAGCGTGATAGTAGCCCCTGTGTCTCTCAATCCCTCGGTAGATCGCCCCTCGAGCCATACCTTCTGCCGATGGTGCTGGCGGTTATCTGAGGCAGCATATACAGGGTCCGCCTCGTGAAGCGGCCCCACATATCCCTCCATAGGGGCCTCTTGGTTAACACAGAGGGCCCGGGCTGGACGATAGGACCCAGAGGGGTAATTGTAATTCCTGGGTGTCTGGTGCGTATTAAGGGGGCAGCTAGCCATGAAATGCCCTGGTTGCTTGCATCGGTGGCAAGTTGGTCTGGGACGCTCAGAGCTGTTATTGGGTGGTCCTGAGTGTCGGACGGGCCCTGTGGGCACCGGGGCTCGGAATTCAGCACGAGGGGGTGCACGGTAAACCTCTCTGGGTTCGACCCGTGCTGGAGCTCGGTAGTTCATGGGTTCGTGAAGACGGGAGTCATAATGTTCATCGGCCAATTTGGCTGCTTCTTCTAAGGTAGAAGGCCGCCTGTCTCGTAGCCATTCCTTCCCTTGCTGTTCCATGCCATTATAAAAATGTTCTAAGAGAAACAATTGTAAAATTTCCTCACCAGTCACCGCTTTACTTCCGCTCAGCCAGTGATTTGCCGCTCTCCGCATTCAGTGCGCCCATTCCATATGGGTATCGTTAGGCTTCTTTTTCGTGCCCCGAAACTGTCGGCGATACGTGTCCGGAGTTACAGCGTACCATCGCAACAGTGTCTCCTTAACTAGCTCATACTGTGTCACTTCCTCAGCACCCAGAGTACGAAAGGCTTCCAGGGCTCGCCCGGATAGTTTCCCAGACAATATCGTGGGCCACTCTCTGTTGGGAATCTGGTGCAGGGCACATTGCCTTTCGAAGTCCGCCAAATATTCATCAATCCCTGTCTCGCTCTCTAGGAAGGGTCGAAATGCCGCATAGGGTATCTTGGGCCTCCCAGCATTTTCGACAGGGATGATTACCTGCGGGGCTTCAGCATTGCGGTGTGCGTTCGCTAGGTTGAGTTTGTGGGCTCGAGTCTCTCGTATATCCTCGTCCGTCTCCGCCATCAACTGCTGTACCAATTCCATGGAGGGGTTCGGCCCGTATAATGAGAGCCTTTCCCGAACAATCCTGTTTTTTTCGTCACTAATCGTGGTCGGTGTTTCCGCCATTGTGAAGCTCTGATCCAGTTCGGTCAATTCTGCGATCAGCTCTCTCCTCGGCCGGTTGCTGGCGTACCCCCCTCTGCTTTCAAGTAAATCCTTTAGGGTTGTACGCTTCAATTTTTCGTAAGCGCTCTCCATCCGTTCTGTACTTCTCCTAGGAAATCCAGGAAAATCCCGCCGCTGCCGCCAAATGTTACGGTTACCCTTAGTCTCGCTGAGGGATGGACCGCTTAGTAGCCTGGATCCCTATTGCTAAAGAGGGGAGAAGCTGTTTTCCATAGTATTCTATATGAGTCTCGCAAATATAGAATAATCTCCCTTAGCTGCAGTACAGCTAGGATACCCTTCTGTGACAGACCCTTCTGTCAGGACTGAAAGAGTTAACTGTGTTTAGCTTTAAGAATCTAATTTCTAAAGACAGGTTTTCTGGCCTCAGCTATTGTGTGCTATAATTACATTTAAGTAATAAACAGGCCATTGTTTAATCACCCTCAGAGAACAGAGGCTAGGTGATAAGACAAGCCAAATGTGTTTAAGTTGTTATCTGCCTAAGTAAAGTATTTAAGTAATATAATTCTATTGTATCATGTCAAGGGCGCTTCTCCCTTTTATCTAATGTACAACATTCTTTCAACCCCCATCTGAGGGGGGGTCAAAAACCTGTATAAATCTGTGTGCTGCCTTCAAATAAAGTTGTCATTCTGTTTTAAACCTGAAACTGGCTGGGTTGTGAATTGCTGATTGTCCATGCAGGACATTGTTCATCTGGGGTTAACCCTTGGTACACAGTTGGTACCGTAACACCTTCTGCCCACAAAAACGAGTCAACGCTGCGATTGAGGGTCAAACAAGAACTCAGGACTGGGATGCCCAGCCTGCTTTTTATTAAGGTTACATGCACACAGGGCACTCCCAGGGGGGGGGGGGCACAAAATCCCCCATCACACATTTAGATAGAGAGCAATGTCCTTTGACAGGCCACAATAGGATTACAGTACTTAAGATAACAAGTTTACAAGTTCATCTTATCAATTAGCAGTCTGGCTCCGGAGGTGATTAGACAATGGGATTGTTTATCACTGAACTTAGAGCTGAGGCCAGCAAACTTGTATTTAGACAATAGTTTCTAAAAGCTGAAAAAAGTTAACTCTTTATGAAATGATACTTGTTACGGTTTTCTTGGAGCCCTTCTTAGGCGCTGGCTTGGCTGGTTCAGGCATTGCTGCTGGGAAATAAGCTCTTCACAACAAAATAACTAATGCTTCTGCAACAATCACTATTGTCACTTACACTAACATCCCAGTATTGTCACTTACACAAACTTGTTACATCCCTAGTGTCACTTACACTAACTAGTAACATCCCTAGTGTCACTTACACAAACTAGTAACATCCCTAGTGTCACACAAACTAGTTACATCCCTAGTGTCACTTACACTAACATCACTAGTGTCACTTACACTAACTAGTAACACCCCTAGTGTTACTTACACTAACTAGTAACATCACTATTGTCACTTACACTAACTAGTAACATCACTAGTGTTACACTAACTAGTAACATCACTAGTGTTACACTAACATCACTAGTGTCACTTACACTAAAATCACTAGTGTCACACTAACATCACTAGTGTCACTTACACAAACTAGTAACATCCCTAGTATCACACAAAATAGTTACATCCCTAGTGTCACTTACACTACCATCACTAGTGTCACTTACACTAACTAGTAACACCCCTAGTGTTACTTACACTAACTAGTAACATCACTATTGTCACTTACACTAACTAGTAACATCACTAGTGTTACACTAACTAGTAACATCACTAGTGTTACACTAACATCACTAGTGTCACTTACACTAAAATCACTAGTGTCACACTAACATCACTAGTGTCACTAACACTAACTAGTAACATCCCTAGTGTTACTTACACTAACTAGTAACATCACTATTATCACTTACACTAACTAGTAACATCACTAGTGTTACACTAACTAGTAACATCACTAGTGTTACACTAACATCACTAGTGTCACACTAACATCACTAGTGTCACACTAACATCACTAGTGTCACTTACACAAACTAGTAACATCCCTAGTGTCACACAAACTAGTTACATCCCTAGTGTCACTTACACTAACATCACTAGTGTCACTTACACTAACTAGTAACACCCCTAGTGTTACTTACACTAACTAGTAACATCACTATTGTCACTTACACTAACTAGTAACATCACTAGTGTTACACTAACTAGTAACATCACTAGTGTCACACTAACATCACTAGTGTCACTTACACTAAAATCACTAGTGTCACACTAACATCACTAGTGTCACTTACACTAACTAGTAACATCCCTAGTGTCACTTACACTAACTAGTAACATCACTAGTGTTAATTACACTAACTAGTAACATCCCTAGTGTCACTTACACAAACATCCCTATTGTCACTTACACTAACTAGTAACATCACTAATGTTACTTACACTAACTAGTAACATCACTAGTGTTACTTACACTAACTAGTGACATCACTATTGTCACACTAACATCACTAGTGTCACTTACACTAACTAGTAACATCACTATTGTCACTTACACTAACATCCCAGTATTGTCACTTACACAAACTAGTTACATCCCTAGTGTCACTTACACTAACTAGTAACATCACTAGTGTCACTTACACTAACTAGTAACATCACTATTGTCACTTACACTAACATCCCAGTATTGTCACTTACACAAACTAGTAACATCCCTATTGTCACACAAACTAGTTACATCCCTAGTGTCACTTACACTAACATCACTAGTGTCACTTACACTAACTAGTAACACCCCTAGTGTTACTTACACTAACTAGTAACATCACTATTGTCACTTACACTAACTAGTAACATCACTAGTGTTACACTAACTAGTAACATCACTAGTGTTACACTAACATCACTAGTGTCACTTACACTAAAATCACTAGTGTCACACTAACATCACTAGTGTCACTTACACTAACTAGTAACATCCCTAGTGTTACTTACACTAACTAGTAACATCACTATTGTCACTTACACTAACTAGTAACATCACTAGTGTTACACTAACTAGTAACATCACTAGTGTTACACTAACATCATTAGTGTCACTTACACTAAAATCACTAGTGTCACACTTACATCACTAGTGTCACTTACACAAACTAGTAACATCCCTAGTGTCACACAAGCTAGTTACATCCCTAGTGTCACTTACACTAACATCACTAGTGTCACTTACACTAACTAGTAACACCCCTAGTGTTACTTACACTAACTAGTAACATCACTATGGTCACTTACACTAACTAGTAACATCACTAGTGTTACACTAACTAGTAACATCACTAGTGTTACACTAACTAGTAACATCACTAGTGTTACACTAACAGCACTAGTGTCACTTACACTAAAATCACTAGTGTCACACTAACATCACTAGTGTCACTTACACTAACTAGTAACATCCCTAGTGTCACTTACACTAACTAGTAACATCACTTGTGCTAATTACACTAACTAGTAACATCACTAGTGTTACACTAACATCACTAGTGCCACTTACACTAACATCACTATTATCACTTACACTAACTAGTAACATCCCTAGTGTCACACAAACTAGTTACATCCCTAGGTCACTTACACTAACATCACTAGTGTCACTTACACTAACATCCCAGTATTGCCACTTACACTAACTAGTAACATCCCTATTGTCACTTACACTAACTAGTAACATCACTAGGGTCACTTACACTAACATCCCAGTATTGTCACTTACACAAACTAGTAACATCCCTAGTGTCACTTACACAAACATCCCTATTGTCACTTACACTAACTAGTAACATCACTAATGTTACTTACACTAACTAGTGACATCACTATTGTCACACTAACATCACTAGTGTCACTTACACTAACTAGTAACATCACTATTGTCACTTACACTAACATCCCAGTATTGTCACTTACACAAACTAATTACATCCCTAGTGTCACTTACACTAACTAGTAACATCACTAGTGTCACTTACACTAACTAGTAACATCACTATTGTCACTTACACTAACATCCCAGTATTGTCACTTACACAAACTAGTAACATCCCTAGTGTCACACAAACTAGTTACATCCCTAGTGTCACTTACACTAACATCACTAGTGTCACTTACACTAACTAGTAACACCCCTAATGTTACTTACACTAACTAGTAACATCACTATTGTCACTTACACTAACTCGTAACATCACTAGTGTTACTTACACTAACTAGTAACATCACTAGTGTTACACTAACATCACTAGTGTTACTTACACTAAAATCACTAGTGTCACACTAACATCACTAGTGTCACTTACACTAACTAGTAACATCCCTAGTGTCACTTACACTAACTAGTAACATCACTCGTGTTAATTACACTAACTAGTAACATCACTAGTGTTACACTAACATCTCTAGTGTCACTTACACTAACATCACTATTATCACTTACACTAACTAGTAACATCCCTATTGTCACTTACACTAACATCACTAGTGTCCCTTACACTAACATCCCAGTATTGTCACTTACACTAACTAGTAACATCCCTATTGTCACTTACACTAACTAGTAACATCCCTATTGTCACTTACACTAACATCACTAGTGTCACTTACACTAACATCCCAGTATTGTCACTTACACTAACTAGTAACATCCCTATTGTCACTTACACTAACTAGTAACATCACTAGGGTCACTTACACTAACATCCCAGTTTTGTCACTTACACAAACTAGTAACATCCCTAGTGTCACTTACACAAACATTCCTATTGTCACTTACACTAACTAGTAACATCCTTAATGTTACTTACACTAACTAGTAACATCACTAGTGTTACTTACACTAACTAGTGACATCACTATTGTCACACTAACATCACTAGTGTTACTTACACTAACTAGTAACATCAATAGTGTCACTTACTCTAATATCCCAGTATTGTCACTTACACAAACTAGTAACATCCCTAGTGTCACTTACACAAACTAGTAACATCTCTAGTGTTACTTACACTAACTAGTAACATCACTAGTGTTAATTACACTAACTAGTAACATCACTAGTGTTACACTAACATCACTAGTGTCACTTACACTAACATCACTATTGTCACTTACACTAACTAGTAACACCCCTATTGTCACTTACACTAACTAGTAACATCACTAGGGTCACTTACACTAACATCACTAGTGTCACTTACACTAACATCCCAGTATTGTCACTTACACTAACTAGTAACATCCCTATTGTCACTTACACTAACTAGTAACATCCCTATTGTCACTTACACTAACATCACTAGTGTCACTTACACTAACATCCCAGTATTGTCACTTACACTAACTAGTAACATCCCTATTGTCACTTACACTAACATCACTAGTGTCACTTACACTAACTAGTAACACCCCTAGTGTTACTTACACTAACTAGTAACATCACTATTGTCACTTACACTAACTAGTAACATCACTAGTGTTACACTAACTAGTAACATCACTAGTGTTACACTAACATCACTAGTGTCACTTACACTAAAATCACTAGTGTCACACTAACATCACTAGTGTCACTTACACTAACTAGTAACATCCCTAGTGTTACTTACACTAACTAGTAACATCACTATTGTCACTTACACTAACTAGTAACATCACTAGTGTTACACTAACTAGTAACATCACTAGTGTTACACTAACATCACTAGTGTCACTTACACTAAAATCACTAGTGTCACACTAACATCACTAGTGTCACTTACACTAACATCACTAGTGTCACTTACACTAACATCACTAGTGTCACTTACACTAACATCACTAGTGTCACACTAACTAGTAACATCACTAGTGTCACTTACACTAACATCACTAGTGTCACACTAACTAGTAACATCACTAGTGTCACTTACACTAACATCACTAGTGTCACACTAATTAGTAACATCACTAGTGTCACACTAACTAGTAACATCACTAGTGTCACTTACACTAACATCACTAGTGTCACACTAACTAGTAACATCACTAGTGTCACTTACACTGACCTCACTAGTGTCACACTAACTAGTAACATCACTAGTGTCACTTACACTAACATCACTAGTGTCACTTACACTAACATCACTAGTGTCACTTACACTAACATCACTAGTGTCACACTAACTAGTAACATCACTAGTGTCACTTACACTGACCTCACTAGTGTCACACTAACTAGTAACATCACTAGTGTCACACTAACTAGTAACATCACTAGTGTCACTTACACTAACATCACTAGTGTCACACTAACTAGTAACATCACTAGTGTCACACTAACTAGTAACATCACTAGTGTCACTTACACTGACCTCACTAGTGTCACACTAACTAGTAACATCACTAGTGTCACACTAACTAGTAACATCACTAGTGTCACACTAACTAGTAACATCACTAGTGTCACACTAACTAGTAACATCACTAGTGTCACACTAACTAGTAACATCACTATTGTCACTTACACTAACATCACTAGTGTCACACTAACTAGTAACATCACTAGTGTCACACTAACTAGTAACATCACTATTGTCACTTACACTAACATCACTAGTGTCACACTAACTAGTAACATCACTATTGTCACTTACACTAACATCACTAGTGTCACACTAACTAGTAACATCACTAGTGTCACTTACACTAACATCACTAGTGTCACACTAACTAGTAACATCACTAGTGTCACTTACACTGACCTCACTAGTGTCACACTAACTAGTAACATCACTAGTGTCACTTACACTAACATCACTAGTGTCACACTAACTAGTAACATCACTAGTGTCACTTACACTAACATCACTAGTGTCACACTAACTAGTAACATCACTAGTGTCACTTACACTGACCTCACTAGTGTCACACTAACTAGTAACATCACTAGTGTCACTTACACTAACATCACTAGTGTCACACTAACTAGTAACATCACTAGTGTCACACTAACTAATAACATCACTAGTGTCACACTAACTAGTAACATCACTAGTGTCACACTAACATCACTAGTGTCACACTAACATCACTAGTGTCACTTACACTAACATCACTAGTGTCACACTAACTAGTAACATCACTAGTGTCACACTAACTAGTAACATCACTAGTGTCACACTAACTAGTAACATCACTAGTGTCACACTAACATCACTAGTGTCACACTAACATCACTAGTGTCACTTACACTAACATCACTAGTGTCACACTAACTAGTAACATCACTAGTGTCACACTAACATCACTAGTGTCACTTACACTAACATCACTAGTGTCACTTACACTAACATCACTAGTGGCACACTAACATCACTAGTGTCACTTACACTAACCTCACTAGTGTCACTTACACTAACATCACTAGTGTCACTTACACTAACATCACTAGTGTCACACTAACCTCACTAGTGTCACTTACACTAACATCACTAGTGTCACTTACACTGACATCACTAGTGTCACACTAACATCACTAGTGTCACTTACACTAACATCACTAGTGTCACACTAACATCACTTGTGTCACACTGACATCACTAGTGTCACACTAACATCACTAGTGTCACTTACACTAACATTACTAGTGTCACACTAACTAGTAACATCACTAGTGTCACACTAACATCACTAGTGTCACTTACACTAACATCACTAGTGTCACACTAACATCACTAGTGTCACACTAACATCACTAGTGTCACACTAACATCACTAGTGTCACACTGACATCACTAGTGTCACACTAACATCACTAGTGTCACACTGACATCACTAGTGTCACACTGACATTACTAGTGTCACTTACACTAACATCACTAGTGTCACTTACACTAACATCACTAGTGTCACACTGACATCACTAGTGTCACTTACACTAACTAGTAACATCACTAGTGTCACACTAACATCACTAGTGTCACTTACACTAACTAGTAACAGCACTAGTGTCACTTACACTAACATCACTAGTGTCACACTAACATCACTAGTGTCACTTACACTAACATCACTAGTGTCACTTACACTAACATCACTAGTGTCACACTAACATCACTAGTGTCATACTAACATCACTAGTGTCACACACACTAACATCACTAGTGTCATACTAACATCACTAGTGTCATTTACACTAACATCACTAGTGTCACTTACACTAACATCACTAGTGTCACTTACACTGACATCACTAGTGTCACACTAACATCACTAGTGTCACTTACACTAACATCACTAGTGTCACTTACACTAACATCACTAGTGTCACTTACACTAACATCACTAGTGTCACTTACACTGACATCACTAGTGTCACACTAACATCACTAGTGTCACTTACACTAACATCACTAGTGTCACACTAACATCACTAGTGTCACACTGACATCACTAGTGTCACACTGACATTACTAGTGTCACTTACACTAACATCACTAGTGTCACTTACACTAACATCACTAGTGTCACACTAACATCACTAGTGTCACACTGACATCACTAGTGTCACTTACACTAACATCACTAGTGTCACACTGACATCACTAGTGTCACACTGACATCACTAGTGTCACTTACACTAACATCACTAGTGTCACACTAACATCACTAGTGTCACACTGACATCACTAGTGTCACTTACACTAACATCACTAGTGTCACACACACTAACATCACTAGTGTCATACTAACATCACTAGTTTCACACACACTAACATCACTAGTGTCATACTAACATCACTAGTGTCATTTACACTAACATCACTAGTGTCACTTACACTAACATCACTAGTGTCACTTACACTGACATCACTAGTGTCACACTAACATCACTAGTGTCACACTAACATCACTAGTGTCACTTACACTAACATCACTAGTGTCACTTACACTAACATCACTAGTGTCACTTACACTGACATCACTAGTGTCACTTACAGTAACATCACTAGTGTCACTTACAGTAACATCACTAGTGTCACACTAACATCACTAGTGTCACACTGACATCACTAGTGTCACACTGACATTACTAGTGTCACTTACACTAACATCACTAGTGTCACTTACACTAACATCACTAGTGTCACACTAACATCACTAGTGTCACTTACACTGACATCACTAGTGTCACACTAACATCACTAGTGTCACTTACAGTAACATCACTAGTGTCACACTAATATCACTAGTGTCACACTGACATCACTAGTGTCACACTGACATCACTAGTGTCACACTGACATTACTAGTGTCACTTACACTAACATCACTAGTGTCACTTACACTAACATCACTAGTGTCACACTAACATCACTAGTGTCACTTACACTAACATCACTAGTGTCACACTGACATCACTAGTGTCACACTGACATCACTAGTGTCACTTACACTAACATCACTAGTGTCACACTAACATCACTAGTGTCACACTGACATCACTAGTGTCACTTACACTAACATCACTAGTGTCACACACACTAACATCACTAGTGTCATACTAACATCACTAGTGTCACTTACACTAACATCACTAGTGTCACTTACACTAACATCACTAGTGTCACTTACACTGACATCACTAGTGTCACACTAACATCACTAGTGTCACACTAACATCACTAGTGTCACACTGACATCACTAGTGTCACTTACACTAACATCACTAGTGTCACACTGACATCACTAGTGTCACACTGACATCACTAGTGTCACTTACACTAACATCACTAGTGTCACACTGACATCACTAGTGTTACACTGACATCACTAGTGTCACTTACATCACTAGTGTCACACTAACATCACTAGTGTCACACTGACATCACTAGTGTCACACTAACATCACTAGTGTCACACTAACTAGTAACATCACTATTGTCGCTTACACTAACATCACTAGTGTCACACTAACATCACTAGTGCCACACTAACTAGTAACATCACTATTGTCACTTAAACTAACATCACTAGTGTCACACTAACATCACTAGTGTCACACTAACTAGTAACATCACTATTGTCACTTAAACTAACATCACTAGTGTCACATTAACATCACTAGTGTCACACTAACTAGTAACATCACTATTGTCACTTACACTAACATCACTAGTGCCACACTAACATCACTAGTGTCACACTAACTAGTAACATCACTATTGTCACTTAAACTAACATCACTAGTGTCACATTAACATCACTAGTGTCACACTAACTAGTAACATCACTATTGTCACTTACACTAACATCACTAGTGTCACATTAACATCACTAGTGTCACACTAACTAGTAACATCACTATTGTCACTTACACTAACATCACTAGTGTCACAGTAAAATCACTAGTGTCACACTAACATCACTAGTGTCACTTACCCTAACATCACTAGTGTCACACTAACATCACTAGTGTCACACTAACATCACTAGTGTCACTTACACTGACATCACTAGTGTCACACTAACTAGTAACATCACTAGTGTCACACTAACATCACTAGTGTCACACTAACATCACTAGTGTCACTTACACTAACATCACTAGTGTCACACTAACATCACTAGTGTCACTTACCCTAACATCACTAGTGTCACACTAACATCACTAGTGTCACACTAACATCACTAGTGTCACTTACACTGACATCACTAGTGTCACACTAACTAGTAACATCACTAGTGTCACACTAACATCACTAGTGTCACACTAACATCACTAGTGTCACTTACACTAACATCACTAGTGTCACACTAACATCACTCGTGTCACTTACACTGACATCACTAGTGTCACACTAACTAGTAACATCACTAGTGTCACACTAACATCACTAGTGTCACACTAACATCACTAGTGTCACTTACAATAACATCACTAGTGTCACATTAACATCACTAGTGTCACACTAACTAGTAACATCACTATTGTCACTTACACTAACATCACTAGTCTCACACTAACATCACTAGTGTCACACTAACATCACTAGTGTCACCGTAACATCACTAGTGTCACACTAACATCACTAGTGTCACTTACCCTATCATCACTAGCGTCACACTAACATCACTAGTGTCACACTAACATCACTAGTGTCACTTACACTGACATCACTAGTGTCACACTAACTAGTAACATCACTAGTGTCACACTAACATCACTAGTGTCACTTATGTCACACTAACTAGTAACATCACTAGTGTCACACTAACATCACTAGTGTCACTTACACTAACATCACTAGTGTCACACTAACATCACTAGTGTCACACTAACATCACTAGTGTCACTTACACTGACATCACTAGTGTCACACTAACTAGTAACATCACTAGTGTCACACTAACTAGTAACATCACTAGTGTCACACTAACATCACTAGTGTCACTTACACTGACATCACTAGTGTCACACTAACTAGTAACATCACTAGTGTCCCACTAACATCACTAGTGTCCCACTAACATCACTAGTGTCACTTACACTGATATCACTAGTGTCATACTAACATCACTAGTGTCATACTAACATCACTAGTCTCACTTACACTAACTAGTAACATCACTAGTGTCACTTACACTAACATCACTAGTGTCACACTAACATCACTAGTGTCACTTACACTAACATCACTAGTGTCACACTAACATCACTAGTGTCACACTAACATCACTAGTGTCACTTACACTGTGTTACGGTTGCCTCCAGGCTGGCTGGAAGTTGGACCGTAGAAAAGGATGCTCCTAGCGCTCCCCAAAGGAGCAGCAGCACCGTAGACACTATAACTACTGCTTAGCCACCATCAGTAATGCAGACTCTATGAACCACCGCTGCTGGGCTGGTATCTCGCCGTCTGCTCTGCGCCCTGGACCTACGACCAGGCTCCAGTAGGTGAACCTCTTCCTTCTGTAGCAATACCTGTAGCTAAGGGAGTATGAAAAACATAGCAATCCCTGTAGTGATATAGCTGTCCCCTACAAACATGAGTCAAAGCTGCAAGTTAGAGGGTCAGAATAGGTCTGATGTGCTGGAGCACACAGCCTGCTTTTTATTGAGGTTACATGCAAACAGGACACTCTCAGGGGGAGGCATAAAATCCCCCATCACACATTTGATATTAGATAGAGAGACACTCCCTTTTACAGGCCACAACATTACTTCAGCAGATAACAAGTTACACACAATAAAACAATGCAGTCCACCTTATCACTAGCAGTCTGATTAGACAATGGTAAGGTTTATCACTAAACCTAATTAGAGCTGATCCCAGCAAACTTGTATTTAGAATTGAACAAAATTAACTCTTAATGGCACACAATGAAACTGAACCAAGTGGGAGAAAGCCAGGGACAAGTCATTTCACAGGTCTGGGGACATAGTCTTATAGGGGCATTGTTCACCAAAGTCACAATATGTCCCCAGACGGTTCTTAAAGGGCCATACACACCCAATAAAAGTTAATATGCTCTCAGGGGCACAATCTTCCAGGGGCCATAGTCATGAGGAAGGAGGCTGGCAAATAGGCTTCTCCAAAATCCAGGGAAGCAGGGCAATTTTCCATTTAAAGGGCCAGTTACAAATAGCAGTTTGTAACACACTGACATCACTAGTGTCACACTAACTAGTAACATCACTAGTGTCACACTAACATCACTAGTGTCACACTAACATCACTAGTGTCACTTACACTAACATCACTAGTGTCACTTACACTGACATAGTAATACCACTAGTGTCACACTAACATCACTAGTGTCACACTAACATCACTAGTGTCACTTACACTGACATCACTAGTGTCACACTAACTAGTAACATCACTAGTGTCACACTAACATCACTAGTGTCACACTAACATCACTAGTGTCACTTACACTGACATCACTAGTGTCATACTAACATCACTAGTGTCACTTACACTAACATCACTAGTGTCACTTACACTAACTAGTAACATCACTAGTGTCACTTACACTAACATCACTAGTGTCACACTAACTAGTAACATCACTAGTGTCACACTAACATCACTAGTGTCACCTACACTGACATCACTAGTGTCACACTAACATCACTAGTGTCACTTACACTAACATCACTAGTGTCACTTACACTAACTAGTAACATCACTAGTGTCACTTACACTAACTAGTAACATCACTAGTGTCACTTACACAACACTGACATCACTAGTGTCACTTACACTAACATTACTAGTGTCACTTACACAACACTAAAATCACTAGTGTCACTTACACTGACATCACTAGTTTCACTTACACTAACATCACTAGTGTCACACTAACATCACTAGTGTCACTTACACTAACATCACTAGTGTCACACTAACATCACTAGTGTCACTTACACTAACATCACTAGTGTCACACTAACTAGTAACATCACTAGTGTCACTTACACTAACATCACTAGTGTCACACTAACTAGTAACATCACTAGTGTCACTTACACTAACATCACTAGTGTCACACTAACTAGTAACATCACTAGTGTCACTTACACAACACTAACATCACTAGTGTCACTTACACTAACATCACTAGTGTCACTTACACTAACTAGTAACATCACTAGTGTCACTTACACTAACATCACTAGTGTCACTTACACTAACATCACTAGTGTCACTTACACAACACTAACATCACTAGTGTCACTTACACTGACATCACTAGTTTTACTTACACTAGCATCACTAGTGTCACACTAACATCACTAGTGTGACATCACTAGTGTCACACTAACATCACTAGTGTCACTTACACTAACATCACTAGTGTCACACTAACTAGTAACATCACTAGTGTCACACTGAACTTAGAGCTGAGGCCAGCAAACTTGTATTTAGACAATAGTTTCTAAAAGCTGAAAAAAGTTAACTCTTTATGAAATGTTACTTGTTACGGTTTTCTTGGAGCCCTTCTTAGGCGCTGGCTTGGCTGGTTCAGGCATTGCTGCTGGGAAATAAGCTCTTCACAACAAAATAACTAATGCTTCTGCAACAGTGCTCCCTTTCTGTGGAACACTCTGGCAGACACGGTCTGACCCCTTTTCGGGGCAGACTAAGGCTGTCCAGACCGCTGGTTATGCGGGGCTGAGGTCGGTTTGTCTGGACAACCCGTCGGCGTTGCCATTCTGTTTCCCAGGTCTGTAAGTAATGGTGAAATTGAAGGGTTGCAACGATAAGCTCCAACGTAATAGCCTGCCGTTATCTCCAGAGACCCGGTTCAGCCACACCAACGGGTTATGGTCGGTGACCAGAGTGAACTCCTGACCATATAAATAGGGAGTCAATTTCTTTAATGCCCACACCAAAGCCAAACACTCCTTTTCGACCGCTGCATAGCTCACTTCAAGGGGCAGGAGCTTCCGGCTGATGTAGGCAACTGGATGCTCCCCTCCATCTTCGCCTACTTGGCTGAGGACGGCTCCCAGCCCGAACATGGAAGCATCTGTATGGACGATAAAACGTTTGTTAAGGGCTGGGGCCGCCAAGACAGGAGCGTTAATTAGAGCATTTTTGAGAGCCTGGAAAGCCGTTTCACAGTGGGGAGACCACAGGACCTGTCGAGGTAAGTTCTTCTTGGTCAAGTCAGTCAGGGGTTTGGCAAGTGTGCTGTAGTCTGGTACGAACCGTCTATAGTACCCTGCCATGCCCAGGAAGGCTAGGACCTGAGTCTTAGTGATGGGGGTGGGCCAATTGGCGACAGCTTCTATCTTGGCCGGCTCTGGTCGCTGCTTTCCACACCCCACCCGGTGACCCAGGTACTGTACCTCGGCCATCCCAAAGTGGCATTTTTCTGGCTTCAGAGTCAGGCCAGCAGCCTGGATCTGATCCAGAACCATTCCTACATGAGCTAAGTGGTCCTCCCAGGACTCACTGTGGATCGCTATGTCGTCCAGGTAGGCGCAAGCAAAACTCTGGAAGCCATCCAGGAGCCTATCCACCAAGCGCTGGAATGTAGCTGGGGCATTCTTCATCCCAAACGGCATTACCCTAAACTGATATAAGCCGAATGGGGTGACGAATGCCGACTTGGGGATAGCCTCCGGGGCCAGGGGAATCTGCCAGTAACCTTTGCAGAGGTCAATAGTGGTCAGGTAATTTCCCCTGGCTATACGATCGAGTAGCTCGTCTACCCTGGGCATAGGGTAAGCGTCCGTCACGGTTTTTTCATTGAGCCTCCGATAGTCTACGCAGAACCGGGTGGTCCCATCTTTCTTGGGCACCAAGACAACTGGGGAGGCCCAGGGACTATCGGAGGGCTCAATTACCCTGAGCTGGAGCATCTCATCGATCTCCTTCTTCATTCCTGTCCTAACTGCTTCGGGGATTCGGTACAGAGCCTGGCGCAAGGGAGCTTGTCCCGGAGTATCTACCTGGTGGGTGGTTAAAGTAGTGTACCCTGGCTTCGGGGAGAAGGTGAGGTGTTTGGACTGGAGGAGTTGGCTGAGCTGCTCCCTTTCAGTGGGGCTAAGTCGGTCTCCTATCTGAACCTGAGCGACTATACCTGTGGGGAGACTCTTTTCTAATAGGTCTGGAATGGGTAGACTGTCGGGGTCTTCCTGAGGGGAACAACATACGGCCGTCACGTTCTCTGGTCGCTCAAAATATTCCTTGAGCATGTTTACATGGAATGTCTTTCTAAGATTGTTGTCATGGCAGCTAGCTATCACATAAGTGGTGTCTCCCCTTTTCTCTACGATCTGGTAGGGACCCTGCCAGGACGCCTGCAATTTGTCTGTCTTCACCGGCTTAAGTACTAACACCTTTTGTCCTATGGTGAAGATTCTCTTTCGGGCCCCCCGATCGTACCATACTTTCTGTCTTCTCTGGGCCAACTGGAGATTAGCCCGCACGGATTTGGCTAATTGCTCCATTCAGTCCCTGAGTTCCAGCACGTATGGCACAATGGGGACACCGTCAGCCTCCATCTCTCCCTCCCAGTGCTCCAGGATCAGGTTTAGGGGTCCCCGTACCTTTCTTCCGTAGAGCAACTCGAAGGGAGAGAACCCCGTCGTTTCCTGGGGCACCTCCCGATAAGCAAATAGGAGGTGCGGCAGGAAGCGTTCCCAGTCTCGGTATTCCTGAGTGAACGTCTTGAGCATTTGCTTGAGGGTCCCATTGAACCTCTCACACAGCCCGTTCGTCTGGGGGTGGTATGGGGAGCTCAGGAGGGACTTAATTTTGCAAACCTGCCAGAGTTGTTGGGTCAATTCAGCCGTAAATTGGGTGCCTCGGTCGGATAGGATTTCTTTTGGAAATCCTACCCGGGAGAACACCTGTACTAGTGCATTCGCTACCGTATCCGCTTGTATGTTGGATAGGGCGACAGCCTCTGGGTACCTGGTAGCGTAGTCCACTACGGTAAGAATGTAGCGCTTACCGGAGGGACTAGGGGTAGCCAGTGGTCCCACTAGGTCAATAGCAACCCGGCTGAAGGGTTCCTCTACAATGGGCATATTTACTAGATGGGCTTTAGGGTGATCGCCTCGCCTTCCTACTCGTTGACACACATCGCAGGTGTTACAGTAAGTTCTAACGTCAGCGTGCACCCCTGGCCAAAAGAACGTGTGAGTAATGCGGTGTAGGGTACGGGTTACGGCTAGGTGGCCTGCTAAGGGGATGTCGTGGCCTATCTTGAGGATTTCTTGACGGTATTTGTGGGGCACTACCAGCTGTCGCCTACGCTGTCCCCTTTTCTCTGTCCAGCGGTATAGTTTCCCTTTTTCCCATAAGAATGTTTCGTTATCTGCCCCGCCCCCTCCGGTCTCTGCTCGTTCCCGGTACTTTTGTAAGGTCGGGTCAGTCTTAGACTCTGTCTCGAAAGCATCTGGGGTGTCCCAGGGTATGGGGCCTAACATGTCAGGCAAGGTCGGGGTAGGTCTTACCTGTGTCTCCCGCACTGGTGAGAGCTCTCGCTCCGTCCGGGCTTGGGCCCGTGTAGTCACTGGGTCCGCCTCGTTGTTGCATACTGGAGCATAGGCAGAAGTCATGGGGCCCAAATCGTTGCCCAGTAGTATTTCGGCAGGTAAATTATCCATTATGCCCACGTTCACAGCCCCCTTTCCCGCTCCCCAATCAAGATGCACTTGAGCTGTTGGAATTTTGTACACATCCCCCCCCACCACTCTAACGGCCACAGTCTGTCCGGATCGCTTGTGCTCTGGCACCAAATGACTCTGTACCAGCGTGATAGTAGCCCCTGTGTCTCTCAATCCCTCGGTAGATCGCCCCTCGAGCCATACCTTCTGCCGATGGTGCTGGCGGTTATCTGAGGCAGCATATACAGGGTCCGCCTCGTGAAGCGGCCCCACATATCCCTCCATAGGGGCCTCTTGGTTAACACAGAGGGCCCGGGCTGGACGATAGGACCCAGAGGGGTAATTGTAATTCCTGGGTGTCTGGTGCGTATTAAGGGGGCAGCTAGCCATGAAATGCCCTGGTTGCTTGCATCGGTGGCAAGTTGGTCTGGGACGCTCAGAGCTGTTATTGGGTGGTCCTGAGTGTCGGACGGGCCCTGTGGGCACCGGGGCTCGGAATTCAGCACGAGGGGGTGCACGGTAAACCTCTCTGGGTTCGACCCGTGCTGGAGCTCGGTAGTTCATGGGTTCGTGAAGACGGGAGTCATAATGTTCATCGGCCAATTTGGCTGCTTCTTCTAAGGTAGAAGGCCGCCTGTCTCGTAGCCATTCCTTCCCTTGCTGTTCCATGCCATTATAAAAATGTTCTAAGAGAAACAATTGTAAAATTTCCTCCCCAGTCACCGCTTTACTTCCGCTCAGCCAGTGATTTGCCGCTCTCCGCATTCGGTGCGCCCATTCCATATGGGTATCGTTAGGCTTCTTT
Organism: Bombina bombina; assembly: GCF_027579735.1. Taxonomy (NCBI): domain Eukaryota; kingdom Metazoa; phylum Chordata; class Amphibia; order Anura; family Bombinatoridae; genus Bombina; species Bombina bombina. Next base: position 7,853,437 of record NC_069499.1, read on the forward strand.
TCCGTGCCCCGAAACTGTCGGCGATACGTGTCCGGAGTTACAGCGTACCGTCGCAACAGTGTCTCCTTAACTAGCTCATACTGTGTCACTTCCTCAGCACCCAGAGTACGAAAGGCTTCCAGGGCTCGCCCGGATAGTTTCCCAGACAATATCGTGGGCCACTCTCTGTTGGGAATCTGGTGCAGGGCACATTGCCTTTCGAAGTCCGCCAAATATTCATCAATCCCTGTCTCGCTCTCTAGGAAGGGTCGAAATGCCGCATAGGGTATCTTGGGCCTCCCAGCATTTTCGACAGGGATGATTACCTGCGGGGCTTCAGCATTGCGGTGTGCGTTCGCTAGGTTGAGTTCGTGGGCTCGAGTCTCTCGTATATCCTCGTCCGTCTCCGCCATCAACTGCTGTACCAATTCCATGGAGGGGTTCGGCCCGTATAATGAGAGCCTTTCCCGAACAATCCTGTTTTTTTCGTCACTAATCGTGGTCGGTGTTTCCGCCATTGTGAAGCTCTGATCCAGTTCGGTCAATTCTGCGATCAGCTCTCTCCTCGGCCGGTTGCTGGCGTACCCCCCTCTGCTTTCAAGTAAATCCTTTAGGGTTGTACGCTTCAATTTTTCGTAAGCGCTCTCCATCCGTTCTGTACTTCTCCTAGGAAATCCAGGAAAATCCCGCCGCTGCCGCCAAATGTTACGGTTACCCTTAGTCTCGCTGAGGGATGGACCGCTTAGTAGCCTGGATCCCTATTGCTAAAGAGGGGAGAAGCTGTTTTCCATAGTATTCTATATGAGTCTCGCAAATATAGAATAATCTCCCTTAGCTGCAGTACAGCTAGGATACCCTTCTGTGACAGACCCTTCTGTCAGGACTGAAAGAGTTAACTGTGTTTAGCTTTAAGAATCTAATTTCTAAAGACAGGTTTTCTGGCCTCAGCTATTGTGTGCTATAATTACATTTAAGTAATAAACAGGCCATTGTTTAATCACCCTCAGAGAACAGAGGCTAGGTGATAAGACAAGCCAAATGTGTTTAAGTTGTTATCTGCCTAAGTAAAGTATTTAAGTAATATAATTCTATTGTATCATGTCAAGGGCGCTTCTCCCTTTTATCTAATGTACAACATTCTTTCAACCCCCATCTGAGGGGGGGTCAAAAACCTGTATAAATCTGTGTGCTGCCTTCAAATAAAGTTGTCATTCTGTTTTAAACCTGAAACTGGCTGGGTTGTGAATTGCTGATTGTCCATGCAGGACATTGTTCATCTGGGGTTAACCCTTGGTACACAGTTGGTACCGTAACATTGGTGGCAAGCGACGGGAGAATCCTTATCGCCCAGAAGAGCAACTACACAAGCCAGTAACCTCAGGAAGAGGGGGATTATTACAATACTGACTAAGATGGAAAGAGTACCAGGGACAGAAGGAACCAATGGGCCCAGTATAGCAGACAGAACCCCCGCAGAAGCAAGCTTTGATCGGGCGGTTAAAATAAGACTGGCACATTATGGCCCCAACCCATCTGCGGAAATTATCGACCGGGTCATAGCAGCTGTGGAAGCCAACCTACTTCGCCAAAGCAGCGCTGCAGCAAACCCAGTGGAAAAGAGAAAAGTAAATTTTGCAGCTTTTAAAAACTTCCTGGAAACAGAAGGAGAGATTGATGGGTACCTTGCGGATTTTGAGAGGCAATGTGCACTACACAAGGTACCCGCAGAGGACTGGGTCATGATATTATCCGGAAAATTATCCGGCCGGGCCAGTGAGGCTTTTCGGGCCATTCCAGATGAGGAAGTCGGGGATTATAATACTGTAAAAGAGGCTCTGCTCTCCAGGTATGCGGTTACACCGGAGGCATACCGGAGGCGGTTCAGAGACACTGTTAAATTGGCTGGTGATTCCTACCTTGAGTGGGCATGTAAGGTGCACCGCACAGCAGCTCACTGGATAGCGGGGTGCCAAGCCGTATCTGGGGAAGAGGTGCTGCAGCTATTCCTGTTGGAACATTGCTTCGACAAGTTACCCGCAGGAGTTCGAGAGTGGGTTCGGGACCGTAAACCCTCCACCCTGCATGAAGCGGCTCGCTTGGCAGATGAGTATACGGATGCCCGCAAACTGGACACTGCTACCACTAAGCCCCCTGCCAGAGTGGAGTACAGACCCCCAGTCACCCCAGCACCTGCCAGTTACCAACCCCCAGCACACCGCTATACCACACGGTCTCGGGCCACGAACTACCCTCAGAGAGCCTGGTTCAATTCGCGGGGCTACTCACAACCTATTCGGTGCTTTGGATGTAAGCAACTAGGGCACAAAAGACCAGAGTGTCCCCTAAACGCAGCGAACCAAGCACAGTCCTGGAGAAGACCCGCTAGCGGAATCCCACGTAATCCTCAGCCTGCGGCCCGCTATGTAGAGGCGCAAGAATGCTGGGGCATCCTACATGAGGCAGACCTTGTGCAAGCTGCCCACCGGAATAACCGGCAACTGGTTAAAGTGAATGGGAAGGAGGTCAGTGGTCTACGGGATACTGGTGCTACCATGACCTTGCTTCGAAAGAACTTGGTGTCTGAGAAACAGCACACAGGAGACACTGTGGCTGTGAGGGTAGCAGGGGGCACTGTGTTCCGCCTACCTGTTGCCAGGGTGCATTTGGATTGGGGAGGGGGCGCTAGACCTGTGAATGTGGGGGTCATGAAGGATTTACCAGCTGATGTTCTCCTTGGAAATACCTTGGTCCCCCTTGTTTCTGCCTATGCTCCCATGGGTCCCGCTGATGTTAACCCTGTGACTACCCGTGCTCAGATCCGTGCAGCAGAGACTGACCCCCCTGCTGCTAAGCCCCAGGACGCTGAGCTCAGTAAATCTCTATCCGCTATTGATATGTGGGAGTCACGTTACAATGCGCTGATGAAGGAGAAGAGTCACGTAGAGGATAAAATGGTCACGTTAAATAATCATGTAACAGTGCTAGCGGGAGAGAAGAGGAGTGCAGAGGAAAAAGCACGTTTAGAACAGGAATCTCTGCTAGACAAGCTGCACCGACAGACTGCAGAAAACACCAGCTTGAGAGTGGAACATGAAACATTAAGGACAAACTTAGTGACACTGGAGGAGAAGCTGACGCTGGCTCATAGGGATGTGCAGCAACTCAAGGGCACCCTATGTCAGTATGAAGGGATTGTGGATACCTATAAAGAGCAGGTACAAAAACCACGTAAAGAAGCCGATGATATTTTGAAGGACTGTTTAGCCCTAGTCGGGGCACTGAAGAGGTTGAACCCTTATTTATACAGACAGGGATTCTCTCTCATAACGGGAATACAGATGGATTGTCCCAGCAAACTGACATGCCTACCACCTCCTAGTCCGGTCATCCCCAGGTTGACCCGCAAAAGGGTCAAGCCGGGTCTGCCGGAGTGTTCCACAAGGGGGGAGCTATGTGACAGACCCTTCTGTCAGGACTGAAAGAGTTAACTGTGTTTAGCTTTAAGAATCTAATTTCTAAAGACAGGTTTTCTGGCCTCAGCTATTGTGTGCTATAATTACATTTAAGTAATAAACAGGCCATTGTTTAATCACCCTCAGAGAACAGAGGCTAGGTGATAAGACAAGCCAAATGTGTTTAAGTTGTTATCTGCCTAAGTAAAGTATTTAAGTAATATAATTCTATTGTATCATGTCAAGGGCGCTTCTCCCTTTTATCTAATGTACAACATTCTTTCAACCCCCATCTGAGGGGGGGTCAAAAACCTGTATAAATCTGTGTGCTGCCTTCAAATAAAGTTGTCATTCTGTTTTAAACCTGAAACTGGCTGGGTTGTGAATTGCTGATTGTCCATGCAGGACATTGTTCATCTGGGGTTAACCCTTGGTACACAGTTGGTACCGTAACACCTTCTGCCCACAAAAACGAGTCAACGCTGCGATTGAGGGTCAAACAAGAACTCAGGACTGGGATGCCCAGCCTGCTTTTTATTAAGGTTACATGCACACAGGGCACTCCCAGGGGGGGGGGGCACAAAATCCCCCATCACACATTTAGATAGAGAGCAATGTCCTTTGACAGGCCACAATAGGATTACAGTACTTAAGATAACAAGTTTACAAGTTCATCTTATCAATTAGCAGTCTGGCTCCGGAGGTGATTAGACAATGGGATTGTTTATCACTGAACTTAGAGCTGAGGCCAGCAAACTTGTATTTAGACAATAGTTTCTAAAAGCTGAAAAAAGTTAACTCTTTATGAAATGATACTTGTTACGGTTTTCTTGGAGCCCTTCTTAGGCGCTGGCTTGGCTGGTTCAGGCATTGCTGCTGGGAAATAAGCTCTTCACAACAAAATAACTAATGCTTCTGCAACAATCACTATTGTCACTTACACTAACATCCCAGTATTGTCACTTACACAAACTTGTTACATCCCTAGTGTCACTTACACTAACTAGTAACATCCCTAGTGTCACTTACACAAACTAGTAACATCCCTAGTGTCACACAAACTAGTTACATCCCTAGTGTCACTTACACTAACATCACTAGTGTCACTTACACTAACTAGTAACACCCCTAGTGTTACTTACACTAACTAGTAACATCACTATTGTCACTTACACTAACTAGTAACATCACTAGTGTTACACTAACTAGTAACATCACTAGTGTTACACTAACATCACTAGTGTCACTTACACTAAAATCACTAGTGTCACACTAACATCACTAGTGTCACTTACACAAACTAGTAACATCCCTAGTATCACACAAACTAGTTACATCCCTAGTGTCACTTACACTACCATCACTAGTGTCACTTACACTAACTAGTAACACCCCTAGTGTTACTTACACTAACTAGTAACATCACTATTGTCACTTACACTAACTAGTAACATCACTAGTGTTACACTAACTAGTAACATCACTAGTGTTACACTAACATCACTAGTGTCACTTACACTAAAATCACTAGTGTCACACTAACATCACTAGTGTCACTTACACTAACTAGTAACATCCCTAGTGTTACTTACACTAACTAGTAACATCACTATTATCACTTACACTAACTAGTAACATCACTAGTGTTACACTAACTAGTAACATCACTAGTGTTACACTAACATCACTAGTGTCACACTAACATCACTAGTGTCACACTAACATCACTAGTGTCACTTACACAAACTAGTAACATCCCTAGTGTCACACAAACTAGTTACATCCCTAGTGTCACTTACACTAACATCACTAGTGTCACTTACACTAACTAGTAACACCCCTAGTGTTACTTACACTAACTAGTAACATCACTATTGTCACTTACACTAACTAGTAACATCACTAGTGTTACACTAACTAGTAACATCACTAGTGTCACACTAACATCACTAGTGTCACTTACACTAAAATCACTAGTGTCACACTAACATCACTAGTGTCACTTACACTAACTAGTAACATCCCTAGTGTCACTTACACTAACTAGTAACATCACTAGTGTTAATTACACTAACTAGTAACATCCCTAGTGTCTTTTACACAAACATCCCTATTGTCACTTACACTAACTAGTAACATCACTAATGTTACTTACACTAACTAGTAACATCACTAGTGTTACTTACACTAACTAGTGACATCACTATTGTCACACTAACATCACTAGTGTCACTTACACTAACTAGTAACATCACTATTGTCACTTACACTAACATCCCAGTATTGTCACTTACACAAACTAGTTACATCCCTAGTGTCACTTACACTAACTAGTAACATCACTAGTGTCACTTACACTAACTAGTAACATCACTATTGTCACTTACACTAACATCCCAGTATTGTCACTTACACAAACTAGTAACATCCCTATTGTCACACAAACTAGTTACATCCCTAGTGTCACTTACACTAACATCACTAGTGTCACTTACACTAACTAGTAACACCCCTAGTGTTACTTACACTAACTAGTAACATCACTATTGTCACTTACACTAACTAGTAACATCACTAGTGTTACACTAACTAGTAACATCACTAGTGTTACACTAACATCACTAGTGTCACTTACACTAAAATCACTAGTGTCACACTAACATCACTAGTGTCACTTACACTAACTAGTAACATCCCTAGTGTTACTTACACTAACTAGTAACATCACTATTGTCACTTACACTAACTAGTAACATCACTAGTGTTACACTAACTAGTAACATCACTAGTGTTACACTAACATCATTAGTGTCACTTACACTAAAATCACTAGTGTCACACTTACATCACTAGTGTCACTTACACAAACTAGTAACATCCCTAGTGTCACACAAGCTAGTTACATCCCTAGTGTCACTTACACTAACATCACTAGTGTCACTTACACTAACTAGTAACACCCCTAGTGTTACTTACACTAACTAGTAACATCACTATGGTCACTTACACTAACTAGTAACATCACTAGTGTTACACTAACTAGTAACATCACTAGTGTTACACTAACTAGTAACATCACTAGTGTTACACTAACAGCACTAGTGTCACTTACACTAAAATCACTAGTGTCACACTAACATCACTAGTGTCACTTACACTAACTAGTAACATCCCTAGTGTCACTTACACTAACTAGTAACATCACTTGTGCTAATTACACTAACTAGTAACATCACTAGTGTTACACTAACATCACTAGTGCCACTTACACTAACATCACTATTATCACTTACACTAACTAGTAACATCCCTAGTGTCACACAAACTAGTTACATCCCTAGGTCACTTACACTAACATCACTAGTGTCACTTACACTAACATCCCAGTATTGCCACTTACACTAACTAGTAACATCCCTATTGTCACTTACACTAACTAGTAACATCACTAGGGTCACTTACACTAACATCCCAGTATTGTCACTTACACAAACTAGTAACATCCCTAGTGTCACTTACACAAACATCCCTATTGTCACTTACACTAACTAGTAACATCACTAATGTTACTTACACTAACTAGTGACATCACTATTGTCACACTAACATCACTAGTGTCACTTACACTAACTAGTAACATCACTATTGTCACTTACACTAACATCCCAGTATTGTCACTTACACAAACTAATTACATCCCTAGTGTCACTTACACTAACTAGTAACATCACTAGTGTCACTTACACTAACTAGTAACATCACTATTGTCACTTACACTAACATCCCAGTATTGTCACTTACACAAACTAGTAACATCCCTAGTGTCACACAAACTAGTTACATCCCTAGTGTCACTTACACTAACATCACTAGTGTCACTTACACTAACTAGTAACACCCCTAATGTTACTTACACTAACTAGTAACATCACTATTGTCACTTACACTAACTCGTAACATCACTAGTGTTACTTACACTAACTAGTAACATCACTAGTGTTACACTAACATCACTAGTGTTACTTACACTAAAATCACTAGTGTCACACTAACATCACTAGTGTCACTTACACTAACTAGTAACATCCCTAGTGTCACTTACACTAACTAGTAACATCACTCGTGTTAATTACACTAACTAGTAACATCACTAGTGTTACACTAACATCTCTAGTGTCACTTACACTAACATCACTATTATCACTTACACTAACTAGTAACATCCCTATTGTCACTTACACTAACATCACTAGTGTCCCTTACACTAACATCCCAGTATTGTCACTTACACTAACTAGTAACATCCCTATTGTCACTTACACTAACTAGTAACATCCCTATTGTCACTTACACTAACATCACTAGTGTCACTTACACTAACATCCCAGTATTGTCACTTACACTAACTAGTAACATCCCTATTGTCACTTACACTAACTAGTAACATCACTAGGGTCACTTACACTAACATCCCAGTTTTGTCACTTACACAAACTAGTAACATCCCTAGTGTCACTTACACAAACATTCCTATTGTCACTTACACTAACTAGTAACATCCTTAATGTTACTTACACTAACTAGTAACATCACTAGTGTTACTTACACTAACTAGTGACATCACTATTGTCACACTAACATCACTAGTGTTACTTACACTAACTAGTAACATCAATAGTGTCACTTACTCTAATATCCCAGTATTGTCACTTACACAAACTAGTAACATCCCTAGTGTCACTTACACAAACTAGTAACATCTCTAGTGTTACTTACACTAACTAGTAACATCACTAGTGTTAATTACACTAACTAGTAACATCACTAGTGTTACACTAACATCACTAGTGTCACTTACACTAACATCACTATTGTCACTTACACTAACTAGTAACACCCCTATTGTCACTTACACTAACTAGTAACATCACTAGGGTCACTTACACTAACATCACTAGTGTCACTTACACTAACATCCCAGTATTGTCACTTACACTAACTAGTAACATCCCTATTGTCACTTACACTAACTAGTAACATCCCTATTGTCACTTACACTAACATCACTAGTGTCACTTACACTAACATCCCAGTATTGTCACTTACACTAACTAGTAACATCCCTATTGTCACTTACACTAACATCACTAGTGTCACTTACACTAACTAGTAACACCCCTAGTGTTACTTACACTAACTAGTAACATCACTATTGTCACTTACACTAACTAGTAACATCACTAGTGTTACACTAACTAGTAACATCACTAGTGTTACACTAACATCACTAGTGTCACTTACACTAAAATCACTAGTGTCACACTAACATCACTAGTGTCACTTACACTAACTAGTAACATCCCTAGTGTTACTTACACTAACTAGTAACATCACTATTGTCACTTACACTAACTAGTAACATCACTAGTGTTACACTAACTAGTAACATCACTAGTGTTACACTAACATCACTAGTGTCACTTACACTAAAATCACTAGTGTCACACTAACATCACTAGTGTCACTTACACTAACTAGTAACATCCCTAGTGTCACTTACACTAACTAGTAACATCAGTAGTGTTACACTAACATCACTAGTGTCACTTACACTAACATCACTATTATCACTTACACTAACTAGTAACATCCCTAGTGTCACACAAACTAGTTACATCCCTAGTGTCACTTACACTAACATCACTAGTGTCACTTACACTAACATCCCAGTATTGCCACTTACACTAACTAGTAACATCCCTATTGTCACTTACACTAACTAGTAACATCACTAGGGTCACTTACACTAACATCCCAGTATTGTCACTTACACAAACTAGTAACATCCCTAGTGTCACTTACACAAACATCCCTATTGTCACTTACACTAACTAGTAACATCACTAATGTTACTTACACTAACTAGTGACATCACTATTGTCACACTAACATCACTAGTGTCACTTACACTAACTAGTAACATCACTATTGTCACTTACACTAACATCCCAGTATTGTCACTTACACAAACTAGTTACATCCCTAGTGTCACTTACACTAACTAGTAACATCACTAGTGTCACTTACACTAACTAGTAACATCACTATTGTCACTTACACTAACATCCCAGTATTGTCACTTACACAAACTAGTAACATCTCTAGTGTCACACAAACTAGTTACATCCCTAGTGTCACTTACACTAACATCACTAGTGTCACTTACACTAACTAGTAACACCCCTAATGTTACTTACACTAACTAGTAACACCACTATTGTCACTTACACTAACTCGTAACATCACTAGTGTTACTTACACTAACTAGTAACATCACTAGTGTTACACTAACATCACTAGTGTCACTTACACTAAAATCACTAGTGTCACACTAACATCACTAGTGTCACTTACACTAACTAGTAACATCCCTAATGTTACTTACACTAACTAGTAACATCACTATTGTCACTTACACTAACTCGTAACATCACTAGTTGTGATGTCATTTTATGTCATTTTAGTTTTAGTCGTATTTTAGTCATCAGAATTTCTTTAGTTTTATAGTCATTTTAGTCTAGTTTTAGTCGACGAAATTAACACTGCATCCCAGTATTGTCACTTACACAAACTAGTAACATCCCTAGTGTCACTTACACATACATCCCTATTGTCACTTACACTAACTAGTAACATCACTAATGTTACTTACACTAACTAGTAACATCACTAGTGTTACTTACACTAACTAGTGACATCACTATTGTCACACTAACATCCCTAGTGTCACTTACACTAACTAGTAACATCAATAGTGTCACTTACACTAATATCCCAGTATTGTCACTTACACAAACTAGTAACATCACTAGTGTCACACAAACTACTAACATCCCTAGTGTCACTTACACCACTTACACTAACATCACTAGTGTCACTTACGCAAACTAGTAACATCACTAGTGTCACTTACCCTAACTAGTAACATCACTAGTGTCACTTACACTAACTAGTAACATCACTAGTGTTAATAGTGAAAGCCTCTAAAGCTCATCCGGATAGCTTTCCGAGCAAGAGGGTGACTCAGTCGGTATTGGCAACATCCTGCAACTCGTATTGTGCCTCAAATACTTGGAGGTAGCTGTCAATAACCTCCTCATTGTCTTTGAAGGGCCGGAAAGCCTCATGGGGTAGCTTCTTCAACTGGGAAGGTGGACCCAGGGGAGCCGGCACGGCTCCCACCATAGACTTGTGGGTGTCATGATACAATCATGCCGAGTAGTTGATACCTGGATTGGCTGCTCAGCAGAGGTGAATCCTTCCCTAAATAAAGAAAAGATTTGGAAGCTTATGCAGTGGACACCTTTGTTTATTGGATGTACTTTGGAGCTAGCAGTGAGCTCCTGTCTGCATATGGATTTGCATTGCTTTGCTTGAAGATATTGCTGGTTTCCCTATACTGGCTGGAGAAAGCTTTGCTGAGGTGCCAGAAGTTGAATATCCCACTAATAATTGGAATGATGTCTTGGACTCTCCATGTCCGGAAAGAAAGAAATTTATCAGGCTCAGTTTGATTTGTGGATTTGTCCAGAAAGTTTCTAAAAAAAATAATTTGTTTGGAATTACTCTCATCTTCAAAACGGAGGAAAGCCATACAGAAAGAAGATAAAGTTACTTCTCACATCAATCCGTTTTTACCCGGTCTTTGAATTGACACACTGGTAACATTACCCCCTAAGGAGATCACACTGGTAAACATTATCACCCACGGATCAGCTCCATTTTGGGAATACTGATATCAAACACTTTTTAATAGACTTTGTAGTTATTTTATCTGTTTTTGTCATATAGGCTGCCAATAATTCTGGTTAGTCATACATGCTGCTAATAATTCTGTTTAGTCATATATGCTGCTAATAACTTTGTTTATTTGAGAATCTCAGATAGTCACTCTCATTGCAGTCTTTTAGATACACTCATTTTTTACCTGATGCCGGCATCTTTTATAGGAGTTATCTGTTAGAATTTATGTTAGAATTTATCTTATATTGTTATAATAAATATTGATTTATTTGTACATATATATCCAATCCTTCTTTTTTTGGCTACTTAGATACGCTAATTTTAATTCGATTTTTTAATGTTTATTTATACAAGTAATGTACTATCTCATTAGAGTTTTTTAGATATTTGGCTCTCAGCTATTCGTTAGCGCTATCCCTCCCCCACACTTTCTTTTTGAACTAAGGGTGTACCTTATGAGGTTAGCACACTCCATATTGGGATTAGCTAGGAGAGCAGAAGTGTAGTATCCCTAATCACACTCTACATTTTTAGTTTGCTCAGCAGAGGTGGTATTGTCTCAGCCTGGAAGGGGTTAATGTGAGCTGTTGTTTCTTTGTGTGGAATCTGTATTCAGAGAAGCTGTGGGCTGAGACCCCTTCCCCCTCCTTAGAATAAGTGCTGTTAGTGTAACTGTGTAGGAATAAAGAACACTCCTCCCCTTGATGACTGATAGTGGGAGCTAAGACTTGTTTGCAATTGATGGAACTCGTAAATCATAACCAGGGCGTTGTCTTTGACAAGACAAAGAGAATTTGATTCAAGTAGGCAAGAGAAAGTATTTTTAGGCAGAACTGCCCTGGGGACCAAAGACACCACATATCTAAAGGAATTTGATAATAAGTAAGATATTGTGTTTCTATTTTTATGTCCCATTTTGTTTCTAAAGAACTGTAGCTTTGTAATTGTATTGTCAGTATATTTATAAAAATCTTAGCAATATTCTCAAAACAATGTGTGAGTATATGGCAGGGAATATATTTAACAATCTTTCTTTAGACTGAACCCACAATTAATATACTTCTACTAAGACAACAAAATTAATATAAATACCTGAATTATTTATTATTAGTAAATAACTATGAACATGTTGATAAATAAATATTTGTAATAATTAGAATATGAGTCAATATTATATGCATTAAAACAAAAACTATTTAAAATATGCTATGCAAAGCTCATGCAATTTTACCTTTAAAACCAGCCTTTCATTCAGAGCTGCATTTAAAATATTACAATGAGACCTAAAATAGCAGCTACAAACATTCAGCAATATGACTTACAGTTTAATTTTACCCTGTTAATACAATGAGGTTCCAAAATATTTAACAGCTCAATACCCCAGCAACACAATTCTAACAGTGCTAATTTAAACAATAGGACAATCTATACTTCTATTAAAACATCAGAAATTGTATATATTATTTATGTAAAAACCCAATTCTGAGTTATCACTCTATAGTTGTATAGATAAAACAATTTAGCATCAAGGATATGTATTTAACAATATACAGACTGAATATAAACTACAATATAAAACTGCTCCCTTTAAGTCTTTCCACTATACTTTAAACTACAGCTATTATGCATATATCTGTGTTAAAATATTAATTGCAACCCTCTTTCTTTTTATATATATACGTTACCGCAATGACCGAAATTGATAGTTCAGTTACCAAGGATTCCTGGTTTCATCTAAGAAAATAAATAAGTAAATGTTTGCAATCACTGAGAAAAAGGTAGAACAGCTTGCTCAGAATGAATGTATTTTGGACGCCCAGCAGTGGATCATTCAAATCAGCAAAATCTGTGTGTTTTCTCTTTCCTGCATTCACTTAAATACGTTTTTCACTCATTTATGAAACCATGGGAGTGGCCCTACGAGATCTGACCATCCCATTGGTTAGGTGGGATGTCTATTTGGATTGGCCCTCGGTCACCACGGAAACATATCCTTTTTTTTTTTTTGAACAGCTAAATCCTTTAACTGCTATACCGGTATTGGCCCTTAGTTGGCAGCAGACATACAACATAGCAATAAATTTAAACACATCTCTGAACATTTAAAAAAAAAAAATTAAAATGTGTAATAACTGCCATAATTCCCTCATATTAATAAGTTCGCAATACCAATCACAGACAGGTAAGATCACATTACCTCTCTGGACATTTTGATATGAAACATGTGTCTAACATTATTTATATTGAATAATTTATATTGCTAACTATTCAATTTTTCGTATTAACCATATTATATTTTACTGCATTAGTAAATTTATTTTGTTAACATTTATATTTTATTTAGCCTAACAGAAAATTTATATTTCAATATCAGATATCAATATTTCATAGTCATATCACATCAAAGTAACTTCCATATATCCATCTCACTATATTTCAAGGGATGTATTTAAAACTTTATAAACATTTATTTCACATTCATATGATATGACTTATTTCATCCCATGTATCGTCCTGTGTGTGTCATCTCTTAGTTCCACCTGGAAAACAGGAAAGCATGTTATATATATGCACTTCAAATATGGGATTATTAAAATGGTTATTTAATCTATACTAATTCTGAATTTATTTCCTATATAAATATCCCATGCAGCAATTATCTATTTAATATAATGTGTTTAATTTCAACATATATATACATATATGGGTTATTTGAATCATTTTAAACATACATGGAAAACTGGCATTGTTCCCTTTGCAAAATGTATTTAATTCTATTTAATTCTATTTGAGTCACCTTCCCCCCATCTGTGCGTCTGCAGCACATGTCTTACTTTTAATCCACAAAGATTTAGGTGACAAATTCCAGAGGGTTCCCGAGCAAATTCTCCACCCAAAACACAGATAATTTATTCTAAATAATCAAAGGGGTTTCCTGTAAGTACTATGCTTATCCAGCTATTTCAGATTTTATCCTTTTAAGTGATTGTTTTAAATTGGGTAGACCAAATGTTCCATTGTCAGGGGGAAGTTTTAATTACAATTTGGTATGGCTTCATGTTCACACTTTAGCTAGGAATGTCTCTTTTAAAGTAATCTTTATGAGTTTCCTGTGTAATTGAAAAAGTGGGGGAGAACTAAACATGATTGAAGTCAGTCTTTCTGAATGAAATTAATCTTTTTCTACTGACCAGCCAAACATCTGAATGAATATATATATATTTATTAACCGTAAAATATATAATTAAAATATATATATATTTATTAACCTTACATATACCTTGACAGTATGTTAATTTGAATGTCTTTACAATTTTGCACTGTGTAACCTGTGTTGATATTTTTGTTATTAAACACATAGAAAATCTCATCTGTCTCTTGGGCTCTAATATCTGAATTCACACTCCTGTTGAGACAAGGTTAAAGGCATGTTATACCTAACTGTTAAATAGTGTGAGTTTTTAGGGGTTCCCTAAAACTCCCCTTTAATTTTAAAAGTTTTGGTGGTGGCAGCAGAGAAATTGTTAAAGGGACAGTATACTGTAAAATAGTTTTTCCCTTAATGTGTTTACAATTGCTTTTTTTACCAACTGCAGAGTAAAAAATGTATGAAAATTAGCTTTTTAAGGTTTATTTCTGTATATTAAAGCTCTGATTTTGTGTTTTGAAGCCACAGCCTAATAAAATAGGTTGAGCTTGTAGGTATAATCAGATCTCATTACTGTATCACATTGTGCACATATACCTGCTTCTTTATCTTATATCTGTCCTTAAAACAATCACCAATACTTTGAGAGAACAATGGAAAATCAACATTTTATTACCTTATCTCTGCTTTATCACACTGGGAGTGTAATTTCTTCTGCTGGCTGTGTTTACAAAGCTTATCTATAGCTGGTACGCGCGGCCACAAACTTTCAGAATAGGTGGGGATACCACATGCTAAATTAACAATTTCAAATGCCAATTTGAAAGAAGCTACTTGTAAACAATTTAATACACTCCAGCAGGTAAAGTGGATCATAGGGAACAAATTAAAGGGGAGACATTTTTTGAGTAAACTGTCCCTTTAATTAGAGCAGTGTGGACCGGATGTGGAGCTAATGCGGTGTCTCTTTTAAGGTCCTTTTTCAGAGTTGCAAGGATAAGGGAACCAGAGCTGTGTGCCATTAACCCCTTCATGCCCACACCCCTCTATTGTGACGCTGAGAAGGGTTGATTCGTCACAAACTGGCTGGTAGCAGTGGGGATATTTAGAGTTTTTTAGTGCTATTTGGATAGTACTAAAAGAAATTGCATGTTTTTGTGTAATTTCCCAAAGACAGAACTCAGTGCCTAATCTTGTTGTTTGTTGCTACACTCAGTATGGAAGAATATAGGAGAATGCCTGAATGGTCTCTGGAGTTTCTTTGCAAGAGAAGAGGAATTACTATTCTTGGCAAAGGGAAAGAACAGCTGATACTGAGATTGCTGGAGGCAGAGGGCCTCACAACAGAGTTTGAAACATTCACAGAAAGGGTTACTGTGGAAGCTGTAACTCAAGACCTGGTACCAAACACTGTTGACCCTCCTGTAGCCCAAGGACTGTTACCTGGTGCTGTTAACCCTGTAAGTGTCATGGAGTCTGAGCTACAGACAGCACTCAGATACTTGGGGGATATTGAACCCAAACTAAGGATGGAACTGATCCTCCAGTATCAAGAGAGAAAAAAAGAGAGAGAGGCTGCTGAGAGAAAAAGAGAGATAGAGGCTGCTGAGAGAAAAAGAGAGAGAGGCTGCTGAGAGAAAAAGAGAGAGAGGCTGCTGAGAGAAAAAGAGAGGGAGAGGCTGCTGAGAGAAAAAGAGAGAGAGGCTGCTGAGAGAAAAAGAGAGGGAGAGGCTGCTGAGAGAAAAAGAGAGAGAGGCTGCTGAGAGAAAAAGAGAGGGAGAAGCTGCTGAGAGAAAAAGAGAGAGAGGCTGCTGAGAGAAAAAGAGAGCACAAAATAGCTATAAGGGATACCCAGCGGAGACATGTGCTTGAGGTTTTTGACTTTACCATAACCGAGGCACCTCTCCTGTACCCAGAATTTTTGCAATATATTTGCCACACAGTGAGCCCCTTGGCCAGAAGAGTGCTCCTGGGAATGGAACCTGATTCAGCAGCAGGGGCTACAGACAGCACTAACAACGAAGCCCCAGTAGCCCAGTGTTCTACTGTGCAAGCTATATCACCTCCCTGGAGGGAGGGAATGTGCCAGAAACTGACAACCGATTCTACAGAAGTACTTTCCCCTGGAACATCTCCCATTAAGGGGGCAGAAGTTGCATTGGGCAACGGGGATACCCGCCCATGCATTTGGTGCCATGAGTTTGGGCACCTGAGTTTTGCCTGCCCCACCAAGGAGAAACCTCCACCTGCAGTCTGGGGTGAGAATACAGCAGGGAAACCTGCAACAGCTTTGTTTGTGGGTGGGTCAGCAGGTAATCTGCAGAGTGTCACAGAGGGAGACTGTGTGACCATGAGACTTCAGGACACTGGGGCTGGATATCGCTTGGTGCGCCCTGAAGTGGCAGAGGATATTATCCCAAGAGAGACTGTGGATAATGAAGAAATTTGCAGGGAGTGCCCTGCGGCATGTGTACCCCTGGATTGGGGTGTGGGAAAAGGTTTGCAGGAGGTGGGGATTTCTGCAGATATCCCTGTTGTTTTGCTGGGGGATGATGTGGGCCAGATGCTTTGTCAGTACGCCCCAGAAGACAACACCTGCAACCTGGAAGCGCCAGTAGAGGGCCCTGCACCAACTGAGGTACTGTGTGAAACTTTGGGGGACCCATAGGGGAGGCTGGGGATGGACACATCGTTAGCTGCACCAGAGCTGGAGGTATCCCACCAAAGGATAAAGGATGATTCCCTTGAACATGATCGCTGGGAGGGGGGCTGAGGGTTAATGCAGCTCTGCCTGTGTGTACACCAGTAATGTCTTGTTCTGATGAAGAGGGATGTATTGAAAATGTTTGTGACAATGTTACTTCTATTAAACCTGGGCGCTGGGAGGGAGAGCCTAGGGAGGGATGTATTGAAAATGTTTGTGACAATGTTGCTTCTATTGAACCTGGGCGCTGGGAGGGAGAGCCTAGGGTTAATGATGATTTACCTGAACCTGTACCAGTACTGTATTGTGCCAGTGAAAAGGGGTGTACTGCCATTGATTGTGACAATGGGATGCCTGATACAGTGTGTGGGAATGTAAGAGAGTAGCAGGGCTCAGCAGAAGGGCAGACTGAGCGTGTATACCCTTCTGTGCTAGAAACTGCATTGCATATGCAAGGAGGAGTGAATGGCATGGCTGGTGTAGGGACCCTGGGTGTGGCTGTGGACCTCCCCTACAGGAATAGCAGATGTAAAGAAGAGGGGGAGGGAGATGTGGCTGCAGTGATTAATGAACCTACTACTCCTACAGAGCATACTGGGGTAGGTGTGAACAGTGGAGTATCTGGCCTTAGCATAGCAAGAATTGCTCTTAGTCCCCCAGTGAGTTACCCTGAGGGGCTGCTAGATCCCTTTATGAGTGAGAGCGAGTGTGTGATATCCTGCAAGGAAATGTCCTCCACAAGAGAAATTGTGTCAGCTGATGCTAATTGTTACAAGGGGCAAATGAATGCTGAGAGTACACAGGAAGGGCAGATCTGGTCTTATGAACAAGGAAAGACTAGGATTTAGGTTGACATAGGGGATCAGGGTGGGCTGACCCCCTATTTCTACCATTTTAAAAGGGGAGGTGTCATGATACAATCATGTGGAGTAGTTGATACCTGGATTGGCTGCTCAGCAGAGGTGGTATTGTCTCAGCCTGGAAGGGGTTAAGGTCAGCTGTTGTTTCTTTGTGTGGAATCTGTATTCAGAGAAGCTATGGCCTTGATGACTGATAGTGGGAGCTAAGACTTGTTTGCAATTGATGGAACTCGTTGTAAATCATAACCAGGGCGTTGTCTTTGACAAGACAAAGAGAATTTGATTCAAGTAGGCAAGAGAAAGTCTTTTTAGGCAGAACTGCCCTGGGGATCAAAGACACCAACATGATCAGCAGCTCTCCACATATCTAAAGGAATTTGATAATAAGTAAGATATTGTGTTTCTATTTTTATGTCCCATTTTGTTTCTAAAGAACTGTAGCTTTGTAATTGTATGTTAGTTTGAATGTCTTTATAATTTTGCACTGTGTAACCTGTGTTGATATTTTTGTTATTAAACAAATCTCATTCTGTCTCTTGGGCTCTAATATCTGAATTCACACTCCTGTTGAGACAAGGTTAAAGGCACATTATACCTAACTGTTAAATAGTGGGAGTTTTTAGGGGTTCCCCAAAACTCCCCTTTAATTTTAAAAGTTTTGGTGGTGGCAGCAGATAAATTGTTAATTAGAGCAGTGTGGACCGGATGTGGAGCTAATGTGGTGTCTCTTTTAAGGTCCTTTTGCAGAGTTGCAAGGATAAGGGAACAAGAGCTGTGTGCCATTAACCCCTTTGTGCCCACACCCGCTGAGAAGGGTTGATTCGTCACAGTGGGCCTCTGCTATTTTGAGTTGGGTGGTGTCGGATATCAGCTGAGTGATTACCTCCGCGGGTGGGGTGGTCTCATAGAGAGCCATTCACCACTGGAGCTCCCTCTGTACCTCGGACATTATTATCTCTACCGTAGATGCCTCATGTTATATGACCAATACTATTTTTACCTCAGATGTAGCTGGTTTTATTATTGTCACCTCATGTTACATAACCAGTCCTATTGTTACCTCAGATGTAGATGGTTTTATTATTATCACCTCATGTTACATAACCAGTGCTATTGTTACCTCAGATGTAACTGGTTTTATTATTGTCACCTCATGTTACATAACTAGTGCTATTGTTACCTCAGATGTATCTGGTTTTATTATTGTCACCTCATGTTACATAACTAGTGCTATTGTTACCTCAGATGTAGCTGGTTTTATCATTGTCACCTCATGTTACATAACTAGTGCTATTGTTACCTCAGATGTAGCTGGTTTTATTATTGTCACCTCATGTTACATAACTAGTGCTATTGTTACCTCAGATGTAGCTAGTTTTATTATTGTCACCTCATGTTACATAACTAGTGCTATTGTTACCTCAGATGTAGCTGGTTTTATCATTGTCACCTCATGTTACATAACTAGTGCTATTGTTACCTCAGATGTATCTGGTTTTATTATTGTCACCTCATGTTACATAACTAGTGCTATTGTTACCTCAGATATATCTGGTTTTATTATTGTCACCTCATGTTACATGACCAGTGCTATTGTTACCACAGATGTAGCTGGTTTTATTATTGTCACCTCATGTTACATAACTAGTGCTATTGATACCTCAGATGTAGCTGGTTGTATCATTGTCACCTCATGTTACATAACTAGTGCTATTGTTACCTCAGATGTAGCTGGTTTTATTATTGTCACCTCATGTTACATAACTAGTGCTATTGTTACCTCAGATGTAGCTGGTTTTATTATTGTCACCTCATGTTACATAACTAGTGCTATTGTTACCTCAGATGTAGCTGGTTTTATCATTGTAACCTCATGTTACATAACCAGTGCTATTGTTACCACAGATGTAGCTGGTTTTATTATTGTCACCTCATGATACATAACTAGTGCTATTGTTACCTCAGATGTAGCTGGTTTTATCATTGTCACCTCATGTTACATAACTAGTGCTATTGTTACCTCAGATGTAGCTGGTTTTATTATTGTCACCTCATGTTACATAACTAGTACTATTGTTACCTCAGATGTATCTGGTTTTATCATTGTCACCTCATGTTACATAACTAGTGCTATTGTTACCTCAGATGTAGCTGGTTTTATTATTGTCACCTCATGTTACATAACTATTGCTATTGTTACCTCAGATGTATCTGGTTTTATTATTGTCACCTCATGTTACATAACTAGTGCTATTGTTACCTCAGATGTAGTTGGTTTTATCATTGTCACCTCATGTTACATAACTAGTGCTATTGTTACCACAGATGTAGCTGGTTTTATTATTGTCACCTCATGTTACATAACTAGTGCTATTGTTACCTCAGATGTAGCTGGTTGTATCATTGTCACCTCATGTTACATAACTAGTGCTATTGTTACCTCAGATGTAGCTGGTTTTATTATTGTCACCTCATGTTACATAACTAGTGCTATTGTTACCTCAGATGTAGCTGGTTTTATTATTGTCACCTCATGTTACATAACTAGTGCTATTGTTACCTCAGATGTAGCTGGTTTTATCATTGTCACCTCATGTTACATAACCAGTGCTATTGTTACCACAGATGTAGCTGGTTTTATTATTGTCACCTCATGATACATAACTAGTGCTATTGTTACCTCAGATATAGCTGGTTTTATCATTGTCACCTCATGTTACATAACTAGTGCTATTGTTACCTCAGATGTAGCTGGTTTTATTATTGTCACCTCATGTTACATAACTAGTACTATTGTTACCTCAGATGTATCTGGTTTTATCATTGTCACCTCACGTTACATAACTAGTGCTATTGTTACCTCAGATGTAGCTGGTTGTATTATTGTCACCTCATGTTACATAACTAGTCCTATTGTTACTTCAGATGTAGCTGGTTTTATTATCACCTCATGTTACATAACTAGTGCTATTGTTACCTCAGATGTAGTTGGTGTTATTATTGTCACCTCATTTTACATAACTAGTGCTATTGTTATCTCAGATGTAGCTGGTTTTATTATTGTCACCTCATGTTACATAACTAGTGCTATTGTTACCTCAGATGTAGCTGGTTTTATTATTGTCACCTCACGTTACATAACTATTGCTATTGTTACCTCAGATGTATCTGGTTTTATTATTGTCACCTCATGTTACATAACTAGTGCTATTGTTACCTCAGATGTAGTTGGTTTTATCATTGTCACCTCATGTTACATAACTAGTGCTATTGTTAACTCAGATGTAGCTGGTTTTATTAATGTCACCTCATGTTACATAACTAGTGCTATTGTTACCTCAGATGTAGCTGTTTTTATTATTGTCTCCTCATGTAACATAACTAGTGCTATTGTTACCACAGATGTAGATGGTTTTATTATTGTCATCTCATGTTACATAACCAGTGCTATTGTTATCTCAGATGTATCTGGTTTTATTATTGTCACCTCATGTTACATAACTAGTGCTATTGTTACCTCAGATGTATCTGGTTTTATTATTGTCACCTCATGTTACATAACTAGTGCTATTGTTACCTCAGATGTAGTTGGTTTTATCATTGTCACCTCATGTTACATAACTAGTGCTATTGTTACCTCAGATGTATCTGGTTTTATTATTGTCACCTCATGTTACATAACTAGTGCTATTGTTACCTCAGATGTAGCTGGTTTTATAGTTGTCACCTCATGTTACATAACTAGTGCTATTGTTACCTCAGATGTAGCTGGTTTTATTATTGTCACCTCATGTTACATAACCAGTGCTATTGTTACCTCAGATGTAGCTGGTTTTATTATTGTCACCTCATGTTACATAACTAGTGCTATTGTTACCTCAGATGTAGCTGGTTTTATTATTGTCACCTCATGTTACATAACCAGTGCTATTGTTACCTCAGATGTAGCTGGTTTTATTATTGTCACCTCATGTTACATAACTAGTGCTATTGTTACCTCAGATGTATCTGGTTTTATTATTGTCACCTCATGTTACATAACTAGTGCTATTGTTACCTCAGATGTAGTTGGTTTTATTATTGTCACCTCATGTTACATAACTAGTGCTATTGTTACCTCAGATGTAGCTGGTTTTATTATTGTCACCTCATGTTACATAACTAGTGCTATTGTTACCTCAGATGTAGCTGGTGTTATCATTGTCACCTCATGTTACATAACTAGTGCTATTGTTACCTCAGATGTAGCTGGTTTTATTAATGTCACCTCATGTTACATAACTAGTGCTATTGTTACCTCAGATGTAGCTGTTTTTATCATTGTCACCTCATGTTACATAACTAGTGCTATTGTTACCTCAGATGTAGCTGGTTTTATTATTGTCACCTCATGTTACATAACTAGTGCTATTGTTACCTCAGATGTAGCTGGTTTTATTATTATCACCTCATGTTACATAACTAGTGCTATTGTTACCTCAGATGTAGCTGGTGTTATCATTGTCACCTCATGTTACATAACTAGTGCTATTGTTACCTCAGATGTAGTTGGTTTTATTAATGTCACCTCATGTTACATAACTAGTGCTATTGTTACCTCAGATGTAGCTGGTGTTATCATTGTCACCTCATGTTACATAACTAGTGCTATTGTTACCTCAGATGTAGCTGGTGTTATCATTGTCACCTCACGTTACATAACTAGTGCTATTGTTACCTCAGATGTAGCTGGTTTTATTATTGTCACCTCATGTTACATAACTAGTGCTATTGTTACCTCAGATGTAGCTGTTTTTATCATTGTCACCTCATGTTACATAACTAGTGCTATTGTTACCTCAGATGTAGCTGGTGTTATCATTGTCACCTCATGTTACATAACTAGTGCTATTGTTACCTCAGATGTAGCTGGTGTTATCATTGTCACCTCATGTTACATAACTAGTGCTGTTGTTACCTCAGATGTAGTTGGTTTTATTATTGTCACCACATGTTACATAACTAGTACTATTGTTACCTCGGATGTATCTGGTTTTATTATTGTCACTGTCACGCTCGACCGCCGGGGTGCTTCGGCGGTCCTCTTTGCGTGCTCTGTCTCCATGGCGACGTCAGCTCGGCTTTTGCCGTCCCTTCTGCTGACGTCACTGTTAGGCTTCATAGCCCAGGCTTCCGGTTTCCTCTGTGCCCGTATTTTGTTTCCTTCGTGGCTCCTGTGATTTGAGTCCTGTATCTACCCTCAAGCTGCTGGATAATCTTTTTGCCGAACTCTGCCAGTACTGACTACTCTGTGTTAACCCACAAACTGCCTGATTACCTGTTGCCAAATTCTGCAAGTACTGACTACTCTGTGTTAACCCACAAACTGCCTGATTACCTGTTGCCAAACTCTGCCAGTACTGACTACTCTGTGTTAACCCACAAACTGCCTGATTACCTGTTGCCAAACTCTGCAAGTACTGACTACTCTGTGTTAACCCACAAACTGCCTGATTACCTGTTGCCAAACTCTGCAAGTACTGACTACTCTGTGTTAACCCACAAACTGCCTGATTACCTGTTGCCAAACTCTGCCTGTACTGACTACTCTGTGTTAACCCACAAACTGCCTGATTACCTGTTGCCAAACTCTGCCAGTACTGACTACTCTGTGTTAACCCACAAACTGCCTGATTACCTGTTGCCAAACTCTGCCAGTACTGACTACTCTGTGTTAACCCTCAAACTGCCTGATTACCTGCTGCCAAACTCTGCCAGTACTGACTACTCTGTGTTAACCCTCAAACTGCCTGATTACCTGTTGCCAAACTCTGCAAGTACTGACTACTCTGTGTTAACCCTCAAACTGCCTGATTACCTGTTGCCAGACTCTGTAAGTACTGACTACTCTGTGTTAACCCACAAACAGCATGATTACCTGTTGCCAAACTCTGCAAGTACTGACAACTCTGTGTTAACCCTCAAACTGCCTGATTACCTGTTGCCAAACTCTGCAAGTACTGACTACTCTGTGTTAACCCTCAAACTGCCTGATTACCTGTTGCCAAACTCTGCAAGTACTGACTACTCTGTGTTAACCCACAAACTGCCTGATTACCTGTTGCCAGACTCTGCCAGTACTGACTTCTCTGTGTTAACCCTCAAACTGCCTGATTACCTGTTGCCAGACTCTGCAAGTACTGACTACTCTGTGTTAACCCACAAACTGCCTGATTACCTGTTGCCAAACTCTGCCAGTACTGACTACTCTGTGTTAACCCACAAACTGCCTGATTACCTGTTGCCAAACTCTGCCAGTACTGACTACTCTGTGTTAACCCACAAACTGCCTGATTACCTGTTCCCAAACTCTGCCAGTACTGACTACTCTGTGTTAACCCACAAACTGCCTGATTACCTATTGCCAAACTCTGCAAGTACTGACTACTCTGTGTTAACCCTCAAACTGCCTGATTACCTGTTGCCAGACTCTGCAAGTACTGACTACTCTGTGTTAACCCACAAACTGCCTGATTACCTGTTGCCAAACTCTGCAAGTACTGACTACTCTGTGTTAACCCTCAAACTGCCTGATTACCTGTTGCCAAACTCTGCCAGTACTGACTACTCTGTGTTAACCCTCAAACTGCCTGATTACCTGTTGCCAGACTCTGCCAGTACTGACTTCTCTGTGTTAACCCACAAACTGCCTGATTACCTGGTGCTAAACTCTGCCAGTACTGACTTCTCTGTGTTAACCCACAAACTGCCTGATTACCTGTTGCCAAACTCTGCCAGTACTGACTACTCTGTGTTAACCCACAAACTGCCTGATTACCTGTTGCCGAACTCTGCCAGTACTGACTTCTCTGTGTTAACCCACAAACTGCCTGATTACCTGTTGCCAAACTCTGCCAGTACTGACTTCTCTGTGTTAACCCTCAAACTGCCTGATTACCTGTTGCCGAACTCTGCCAGTACTGACTTCTCTGTGTTAACCCACAAACTGCCTGATTACCTGTTGCCAAACTCTGCCAGTACTGACTTCTCTGTGTTAACCCACAAACTGCCTGATTACCTGTTGCCAGACTCTGCAAGTACTGACTACTCTGTGTTAACCCACAAACTGCCTGATTACCTGTTGCCGAACTCTGCCAGTACTGACTTCTCTGTGTTAACCCTCAAACTGCCTGATTACCTGTTGCCAGACTCTGCCAGTACTGACTACTCTGTGTTAACCCACAAACTGCCTGATTGCCTGTTGCCAAACTCTGCCAGTACTGACTACTCTGTGTTAACCCACAAACTGCCTGATTACCTGTTGCCGAACTCTGCAAGTACTGACTACTCTGTGTTAACCCACAAACTGCCTGATTACCTGTTGCCAAACTCTGCAAGTACTGACTACTCTGTGTTAACCCACAAACTGCCTGATTACCTGTTGCCAAACTCTGCCAGTACTGACTACTCTGTGTTAACCCACAAACTGCCTGATTACCTGTTGCCAGACTCTGCAAGTACTGACTACTCTGTGTTAACCCTCAAACTGCCTGATAACCTGTTGCCAAACTCTGCAAGTACTGACTACACTGGGTTAACCCTCAAACTGCCTGATTACCTGTTGCCAAACTCTGCCAGTACTGACTACTCTGTGTTAACCCACAAACTGCCTGATTACCTGTTGCCGAACTCTGCCAGTACTGACTACTCTGTGTTAACCCACAAACTGCCTGATTACTTGTTGCCAAACTCTGCCAGTACTGACTACTCTGTGTTAACCCTCAAACTGCCTGATTACCTGTTGCCAAACTCTGCCAGTACTGACTACTCTGTGTTAACCCACAAACTGCCTGATTACCTGTTCCCAAACTCTGCCAGTACTGACTACTCTGTGTTAACCCACAAACTGCCTGATTACCTGTTGCCAAACTCTGCAAGTACTGACTACTCTGTGTTAACCCTCAAACTGCCTGATTACCTGTTGCCAGACTCTGCAAGTACTGACTACTCTGTGTTAACCCAGAAACTGCCTAATTTCCTGTTGCCAAACTCTGCCAGTACTGACTACTCTGTGTTAACCCTCAAACTGCCTGATTACCTGTTGCCAAACTCTGCCAGTACTGACTACTCTGTGTTAACCCACAAACTGCCTGATTACCTGTTCCCAAACTCTGCCAGTACTGACTACTCTGTGTTAACCCACAAACTGCCTGATTACCTGTTGCCAAACTCTGCAAGTACTGACTACTCTGTGTTAACCCTCAAACTGCCTGATTACCTGTTGCCGAACTCTGCCAGTACTGACTACTCTGTGTTAACCCTCAAACTGCCTGATTACCTGTTGCCAGACTCTGCCAGTACTGACTACTCTGTGTTAACCCACAAACTGCCTGATTGCCTGTTGCCAAACTCTGCCAGTACTGACTACTCTGTGTTAACCCACAAACTGCCTGATTACCTGTTGCCGAACTCTGCAAGTACTGACTACTCTGTGTTAACCCACAAACTGCCTGATTACCTGTTGCCAAACTCTGCAAGTTCTGACTACTCTGTGTTAACCCACAAACTGCCTGATTACCTGTTGCCAAACTCTGCCAGTACTGACTACTCTGTGTTAACCCACAAACTGCCTGATTACCTGTTGCCAGACTCTGCAAGTACTGACTACTCTGTGTTAACCCTCAAACTGCCTGATAACCTGTTGCCAAACTCTGCAAGTACTGACTACACTGGGTTAACCCTCAAACTGCCTGATTACCTGTTGCCAAACTCTGCCAGTACTGACTACTCTGTGTTAACCCACAAACTGCATGATTACCTGTTGCCGAACTCTGCCAGTACTGACTACTCTGTGTTAACCCACAAACTGCCTGATTACTTGTTGCCAAACTCTGCCAGTACTGACTACTCTGTGTTAACCCTCAAACTGCCTGATTACCTGTTGCCAAACTCTGCCAGTACTGACTACTCTGTGTTAACCCACAAACTGCCTGATTACCTGTTCCCAAACTCTGCCAGTACTGACTACTCTGTGTTAACCCACAAACTGCCTGATTACCTGTTGCCAAACTCTGCAAGTACTGACTACTCTGTGTTAACCCTCAAACTGCCTGATTACCGGTTGCCAGACTCTGCAAGTACTGACTACTCTGTGTTAACCCAGAAACTGCCTGATTTCCTGTTGCCAAACTCTGCCAGTACTGACTACTCTGTGTTAACCCTCAAACTGCCTGATTACCTGTTGCCAAACTCTGCCAGTACTGACTACTCTGTGTTAACCCACAAACTGCCTGATTACCTGTTCCCAAACTCTGCCAGTACTGACTACTCTGTGTTAACCCACAAACTGCCTGATTACCTGTTGCCAAACTCTGCAAGTACTGACTACTCTGTGTTAACCCTCAAACTGCCTGATTACCTGTTGCCGAACTCTGCCAGTACTGACTACTCTGTGTTAACCCACAAACTGCCTGATTACCTGTTGCCAAACTCTGCCAGTACTGACTACTCTGTGTTAACCCTCAAACTGCCTGATTACCTGTTGCCAAACTCTGCCAGTACTGACTACTCTGTGTTAACCCACAAACTGCCTGATTACCTGTTCCCAAACTCTGCCAGTACTGACTACTCTGTGTTAACCCACAAACTGCCTGATTACCTGTTGCCAAGCTCTGCAAGTACTGACTTCTCTGTGTTAACCCACAAACTGCCTGATTACCTGTTGCCGAACTCTGCCAGTACTGACTTCTCTGTGTTAACCCACAAACTGCCTGATTACCTGTTGCCAAACTCTGCCAGTACTGACTTCTCTGTGTTAACCCTCAAACTGCCTGATTACCTGTTGCCGAACTCTGCCAGTACTGACTTCTCTGTGTTAACCCACAAACTGCCTGATTACCTGTTGCCAATCTCTGCAAGTACTGACTTCTCTGTGTTAACCCACAAACTGCCTGATTACCTGTTGCCAGACTCTGCAAGTACTGACTACTCTGTGTTAACCCACAAACTGCCTGATTACCTGTTGCCGAACTCTGCCAGTACTGACTTCTCTGTGTTAACCCTCAAACTGCCTGATTACCTGTTGCCAGACTCTGCCAGTACTGACTACTCTGTGTTAACCCACAAACTGCCTGATTACCTGTTGCCAAACTCTGCCAGTACTGACTTCTCTGTGTTAACCCACAAACTGCCTGATTACCTGTTGCCGAACTCTGCCAGTACTGACTACTCTGTGTTAACCCTCAAACTGCCTGATTACCTGTTGCCAAACTCTGCCAGTACTGACTACTCTGTGTTAACCCACAAACTGCCTGATTACCTGTTGCCAAACTCTGTTAGTACTGACTACTCTGTGTTAACCCACAAATTGCCTGATTACCTGTTGCCAAACTCTGCAAGTACTGACTACTCTGTGTTAACCCACAAAATGCCTGATTACCTGTTGCCGAACTCTGCATGTACTGACTACTCTGTGTTAACCCTCAAACTGCCTGATTACCTGTTGCCAAACTCTGCCAGTACTGACTACTCTGTGTTAACCCACAAACTGCCTGATTACCTGTTGCCAAACTCTGCAAGTACTGACTACTCTGTGTTAACCCTCAAACTGCCTGATTACCTGTTGCCGAACTCTGCCAGTACTGTCCACGTTGTGTTTAACCCTTCTTCTGTCTTAGTATAAGGTCTCTTCCCTGCATTTCTGGATCTGTGGAGGACTATTCCTGAACAACCTGTATTCTACTCCTATACTGAAGGCTATCCGGTTGTTATCTGGCATTCCTTTTCTCTTACTGTGGACAACACTGCTCCATAGCGTGAGTACTTTGTTTTATAGAAGTTGTCGTGGGGTCACGCCCTGGATTAAACTCAGAGTGCTAGGGTGTTGTTTAAGTTCGCCCTAGCATTTGGGTCTTCTTCTGGACATTTCCTAACCTGACAGTCACCTCATGTTACATAACCAGTGCTATTGTTACCTCAGACGTATCTGGTTTTATTATTGTCTCCTCATGTTACATAACTAGTGCTATTGTTACCTCAGACGTATCTGGTTTTATTATTGTCTCCTATCACGTTTACATATTGTTTAATAACAACCAGTTACTTGTACTGAGAATATCCCTTTAATTCTCTGATCAATTTACCTGCTATGCTATTTAAGCCTCCTTCCCCCCTCTCCACTTTGCTTGTTATTGTTTTCCACTAACCATAGTGTGATTCAAACTGAGCACTAATTTACCTCTTTGGATTTCATCCTAAATTATATCTTTTCGGATTCACCAAACTTTTCTTGCTGAAACCAGCCTACATCTTTTGTTACCGGATTGACATTTTTTCCCAAGCCGTTGCTGTCAGCTTACTTCATTCAGCCTAATCCTCCGCCCTGCATCGTGGAGCTGTGACGACACACGCCAACATCTTCGGCATCAGCGCTGCAACCGCTTCCCCAATTCAAGCTGTGAGATTTTTCCTTAAACTTTCTAAATACTTTGTTTACCCTCCAGGTACAGTCTGTAACATCTTACTTATTTTTCATGCTACTATCTTTTATGCAATAACTGCTACGCATACTTGCCCATAATTCCTGATATATTGTGGTAAAGCTTTATATTTTCATAGTAGCTATTTTTCGTGTTAACACTGTTTCATTTTTCCTTTGGTTATAGTCATGGTTTTTCTGTTGTTCCTCCAGTAATCATTTACTCGATACAGCTATAGAAATATCTAATGCTATCTATCCATATAACAAAATTGCAAAGTTTACACTCGGATTCTGACATTACTTCTTTTAGTAATCCATGTTATTATCTAGTTTAAACCTTGCTACATATCCTATAATCTCAGCAGTTGTGATTCATTTATATTTTTTTCATACTACAACATAGTATCTTTGACATTACAGAATAACAAGCCATAAAACATGGATCCAGCTGAGATGTCTAATCAGATACAAACTCTCTCTCAAAAAGTGGATGCCTTAACTGATGGCCTCAATACCCTCAAACAAGAAAACCAGGGACTGAAAACTTATATTAAAGACTTTGTAGATAGTAGAACCCGGTTCCAGGAACCACAAGTTAGTCTCCCAGATGTATTCTCAGGGGATAGAAAACAATTTAGAGATTTTAAAAACTCTTGTCTTCTGTTGTTTGCACTAAAACCATACACATATCCCACTGACAGAGTTAAGGTGATGACTACCATTTCCTATTTAAGAGCAGAACCCAGAAGCTGGGCTAATTCCTTCCTGGAAACAAACGATGATATACTTAACTCTCTAGATTCCTTCTTTTCTACCCTTGGTCAGCTTTATGACGACCCTTACAAACAATTAACCTCTGAAACTGCAATGCGCTCTCTTAAACAGAGAAGAAGAGATGTAGAAGATTATATTGCAGACTTTAAGAGGCTAGCTACTGACACCCAATGGAATAATTTGTCTCTAAAAAACCAGTTTAGACTGGGTTTGTCAGAATCTATTAAAGACGAACTTTCTCGCATTGAAATTCCTCACACTTTGGAGGAACTAATTAATCTCAGTATCAGTATTGACAGAAGGCTTAGGGAGAGACAAAACGAGAAAGGTTATCATGAGTCAACACATAAAAAACAAAACCCTTCTTTACCTACACATTCTCATGTTAAAAACACCACTGAACCTATGGAAATTGGGTTTCTTAAAGGCCCATTAAGCAATCAAGAAAAGTTAAGAAGGCGCTCCCAGAATTTATGCATGTACTGTGCATCAGAAGAGCATACTGTCAAGGCCTGTCCCATTCTCCAGAAACAGAATAAGGGTAAGAACTCCCATCCTTTTTATTCCTTAAATGCTGTGTCACACTCTGCAAGCTACTGTAACCTATGCCTTCTCTTGCAGTGGGATCAACTTCGAGTGAACGTTTCAGGGATAATTGACTCTGGTGCTTCTGCCTCTTACATTGATGTGTCTTTTGCCACAAAAAATAAAATTCCACTTATAAAAAAAAAGGCTCCTGTACCTTTAAGGGGAATTGATGGGGAGGTTTTGTCCTCTGGACCGGTAATTTATGAAACAATACCATTGCTCCTATCCACACCAGACCACCATAGGGAGTACATTTCCTTTGATGTCATTACATCCCCCGTCTTCCCTCTCATTTTAGGCCTACAATGGTTAAAATTACATAACCCTCTGATTTCATGGTCAGATCTAACTGTAAAGCTTAATTCTGATTACTGCTTATCCACTTGCTACCCTACTCTGCTTTTACAACCACCTCAAATCTCCACTGATATAGAGATACCTGATGTTTATGCTGACTTTATTGATGTTTTCAGTAAAAAAGAATCTCAAAATCTACAGCCGCATCGTATTTATGACTGCCCTATTGATTTATTACCAGGTGCAGTCATACCTTGCGGTCATGTGTTCCCGTTGTCCAAACCTGAACTGGAACACTTAAAATCATATATTGAGGAAAATCTACAGAAGGGTTTCATCAGACCATCTACTTCCCCCGCTGCGGCCGGTATGTTTTTTGTAAAAAATAAAGATGGCAGTTTAAGACCCATAGTGGACTACCGGCAGCTGAACAAGGTTACTGTTAAAAATCGGTATCCTTTGCCCCTTATTCCAGAGCTAATTGAGCGTTTGGAAGGTGCCAAGGTCTTCACTAAACTTGACCTTCGAGGTGCATATAATCTCGTTCGTATGAGGGCTGGAGACGAATGGCTGACGGCATTCCGTACTCGTTATGGCTTGTACGAATATACCGTCATGCCATTCGGTCTCTGCAACGCCCCGGCAACCTTCCAACACTTTATTAACGATATTTTCAAAGATATTCTTGACACCTATATTGTAATCTATCTTGATGATATTTTGATCTATTCAAAAACATTAGAAGAACACATAAAACACGTCAGACAGGTATTATCACGCTTACGCTCACATTCTTTATATGCTAAAGCCGAGAAATGTATATTTCATACAAACCAGATCACCTTTCTTGGTTATCAGATTTCGGAATTTGGCATACAGATGGATGACTCAAAAATCACCACCATAAGACAGTGGCCAGAGCCAAGTAATAAGAAACAGGTACAAAGCTTCCTTGGCTTTGCAAATTTTTACCGAAAATTTATAAATAATTTTGCAGCAATTGCCAAACCACTTACCAACCTCACAAAATCAAATACTAAGTTCATCTGGACTGCTGAATCCCAAAAGGCTTTTGATCTCCTAAAACAAAAATTTACCTCTGCACCTATATTACGTTACCCTAACAACCAACTCCAATATGTATTAGAGGTCGATGCCTCCGATTATGCTATTGGAGCTGTTCTTTCACAAAGAGAACACCTAAAGAAACCTCTACATCCCGTAGCTTTTTATTCAAGATGTTTGACGGCTCCTGAGTTGCATTACCCCGTGGGTGACAAAGAGTTACTGGCTATCAAGGTTGCTTTTGAACAGTGGCCTCATCTCCTTGAAGGTGTGACATACCCAACCATAGTGTATACTGATCATAGGAATTTACAGTACCTTAAAAGTACGAAAACCCTCACTGCACGACATGTTCGTTGGAATCTGTATTTCTCCAGATTTGATTTCCTTATCACTTACAGACCGGCTAGTAAGAACAAGAAGGCAGACGCTCTCTCACGACTGCCTACTCCCTCCGATCTCTGTCTTCCAAAAGAATCTGTAATCCCAGAGAATAAATACCTGTTGTTTCTCATTGATTCTATTCCATTCCTAAGAGAAGAACAACATAAAGATCAAACTAAGCCTCTTCAACAGTTACAAATGAAACAGGATTCCCTTTATTATTTTGATGAGAAGTTATATGTACCCCCTTCTATCAGAGATTTGATATTACATTCAGCTCATGAATCCTTATTTGCGGGACACACCGGAATCCACAAGACACAAGAGCTTATTAAAAGGAGTTACTGGTGGCCTGATATGAATACCGACATAATGAAGTACATTAACACCTGTTCAGTTTGTGCTACCACTAAAAGATCAAAACATAGGCCCTATGGGTTACTCATGCCTTTACCTACTCCATCACGATCTTGGGCCGACATAGCCTTGGATTATGTCGTTGATCTCCCCAGATCCTCCAATAATACTACTATCCTTGTCGTGGTGGACTTATTCAGTAAGATGATACATCTTATACCGTACCACAAGCTACCTACCGCTGCCGAAACTATACATTTGCTCTTACTACACGTCTTCAGACTTCACGGTCTCCCCCGACGCATTTTAACAGACCGTGGCTCCCAGTTTACTAGTTCTCTCTGGACTGAATTTTGCAAGATTTTCAATATTGACAAAAGACTTTCAACCTCTTATCATCCTCAGACTAATGGTCAGACTGAAAGGTCTAACCAAAGCATTGAACAATTCCTAAGGTCTTATTGTCATTTCGACCAACACTCTTGGTCTCAACATCTGCCCTATGCTGAATTTACCTTCAACAACACAGTACATTCCACAACCAACCAGACTCCATTCTTCATTAACTATGGATTCCATCCAACATTTCAACTACTACCCCAAATCAGTTCACTACCATATATCTCTGATTTAACAAATTCCATCACTTCTAATTTTGCAAAAGTCAGGACCGCTATTGAACAAGCTAAAACCAAACAGAAACTTTATTACAACTTAAGAAGGATGGCTCCACCACGGTACTCCCTTGGAGATTTAGTTTGGCTGTCAACCAAAAACTTACATCTTAATACTCCTAGCAAGAAACTTTCACCTTTATTCATTGGTCCTTTTCAGATAATCAAAATCATAAATGAGAATGCAGTTCGGTTACAATTACCTAGCACTCTGAAAATACACCCTACCTTCCATGTTTCCCTACTAAAACCCTACCGTTCTGTACGTGATGCCACTTCACGCCAAAGTATACCTCCTATCTCCATTGATCCCAACATTGAATATGAGGTTAAATCCATACTTGACTCTAGAATGTATAGGGGTAACTTACAGTATCTGATAAGATGGAAAGGCTACACTTCGGAACATGACTCTTGGGAGCCAGCTGTTAATATATCTGCCCCCAGACTCATCTCGCAATTCCATCAACAGAATCCGGATCGTCCTCATCCCTGATCCACGGAGTGGATCATTTAGGGGAGCATCCTGTCACGTTTACATATTGTTTAATAACAACCAGTTACTTGTACTGAGAATATCCCTTTAATTCTCTGATCAATTTACCTGCTATGCTATTTAAGCCTCCTCCCCCCTCTCCACTTTGCTTGTTATTGTTTTCCACTAACCATAGTGTGATTCAAACTGAGCACTAATTTACCTCTTTGGATTTCATCCTAAATTATATCTTTTCGGATTCACCAAACTTTTCTTGCTGAAACCAGCCTACATCTTTTGTTACCGGATTGACATTTTTTCCCAAGCCGTTGCTGTCAGCTTACTTCATTCAGCCTAATCCTCCGCCCTGCATCGTGGAGCTGTGACGTCACACGCCAACATCTTCGGCATCAGCGCTGCAACCGCTTCCCCAATTCAAGCTGTGAGATTTTTCCTTAAACTTTCTAAATACTTTGTTTACCCTCCAGGTACAGTCTGTAACCTCTTACTTATTTTTCATGCTACTATCTTTTATGCAATAACTGCTACGCATACTTGCCCATAATTCCTGATATATTGTGGTAAAGCTTTATATTTTCATAGTAGCTATTTTTCGTGTTAACACTGTTTCATTTTTCCTTTGGTTATAGTCATGGTTTTTCTGTTGTTCCTCCAGTAATCATTTACTCGATACAGCTATAGAAATATCTAATGCTATCTATCCATATAACAAAATTGCAAAGTTTACACTCGGATTCTGACATTACTTCTTTTAGTAATCCATGTTATTATCTAGTTTAAACCTTGCTACAAATCCTATTAACTCAGCAGTTGTGATTCATTTATATTTTTTTCATACTACAACATAGTATCTTTGACATTACATCTCCTCATGTTACATAACTAGTGCTATTGTTACCTCAGATGTATCTGGTTTTATTATTGTCACCTCATGTTACATAACCAGTGCTATTGATACCTCAGATGTATCTGGTTTTATTATTATCACCTCATGTTATATGACCAGTGCTATTGTTACCTCAGATGTAGCTGGTTTTATTATTGTCACCTCATGTTACATAACTAGTGCTATTGTTACCTCAGATGTAGCTGGTTAAATCATTGTCACCTCATGTTACATAACTAGTGCTATTGTTACCTCAGATGTAGCTGGTTTTATTATTGTTACCTCATGTTACATAACTAGTGCTATTGATACCTCAGATGTAGCTGGTGTTATCATTGCCACCTCATGTTACATAACTAGTGCTATTGTTACCTCAGATGTAGCTGGTTTTATTATTATCACCTCATGTTACATAACTAGTGCTATTGTTACCTCAGATGTAACTGGTTTCATTATTGTCACCTCATGTTACATAACTAGTGCTATTGTTACCTCAGATGCAGCTGGTTTTATTATTGTCACCTCATGTTACATAACTAGTGCTATTGTTACCTCAGATGTAGCTGGTTTTATTATTGTCACCTCATGTTACATAACTAGTGCTATTATTACCTCAGATGTAGCTGGTTTTATCATTATCACCTCATGTTACATAACCAGTGCTATTGTTACCTCAGGTGTAGCTGGTTTTATCATTGTCACCTCATGTTACATAACTAGTGCTATTGTTACCTCAGGTGTAGCTGGTTTTATTATTGTAACCTCATGTTACATAACTAGTGCTATTTTTACCTCAGATGTAGTTGGTTTTATCATTGTCACCTCATGTTACATAACTTATGCTATTGTTACCACAGATGTAGCTGGTTTTATTATCACCTCATGTTACATAACTAGTGCTATTGTTACCTCAGATGTAGCTGGTTTTATTATTGTCACCTCATGTTACATCACCAGTGCTATTGTTACCTCAGATGTAGCTGGTTTTATCATTGTCACCTCATGTTACATAACTAGTGCTATTGTTACCTCAGATGTAGCTGGTTTTATAATTGTCACCTCATGTTACATAACTAGTGCTATTGTTACCTCAGATGTAGCTGGTTTTATCATTGTCACCTCATGTTACATAACTAGTGCTATTGTTACCTCAGATGTAGCTGGTTTTATAATTGTCACCTCATGTTACATAACTAGTGCTATTGTTACCTCAGATGTAGCTGGTTTTATCATTGTCACCTCATGTTACATAACTAGTGCTATTGTTACCTCAGATGTAGCTGTTGTATCATTTTCACCTCATGTTACATAACTAGTGCTATTGTTATCTCAGATGTAGCTGGTTTTATTAATGTCACCTCATGTTACATAACTAGTGCTATTGTTACCTCAGATGTAGCTGGTTTTATTATTGTCACCTCATGTTACATAACTAGTGCTATTGTTACCTCAGATGTAGCTGTTTTTATTATTGTCTCCTCATGTTACATAACTAGTGCTATTGTTACCTCAGATGTAACTGGTTCTATTATTGTCACCTCATGTTACATAACTACTACTACTGTTACCTCAGATGTAGCTGGTTTTATTATTATCACCTCATGTTACATAACTAGTACTATTGTTACCTCAGATGTAGCTGGTTGTATCATTTTCACCTCATGTTACATAACTAGTGCTATTGTTACCTCAGATGTAGCTGGTTTTATTATTGTCACCTCATGTTACATAACTAGTGCTATTGTTACCTCAGATGTAGCTGGTTTTATCATTGTCACCTCATGTTACATAACTAGTACTATTGTTATCTCAGATGTAGCTGGTTTTATTAATGTCACCTCATGTTACATAACTAGTGCTATTGTTACCTCAGATGTAGCTGGTTTTATTATCACCTCATGTTACATAACTAGTGCTATTGTTACCTCAGATGTAGCTGGATGTATCATTTTCACCTCATGTTACATAACTAGTGCTATTGTTATCTCAGATGTAGCTGGTTTTATTAATGTCACCTCATGTTACATAACTAGTGCTATTGTTACCTCAGATGTAGCTGGTTTTATTATCACCTCATGTTACATAACCCGTGCTATTGTTACCTCAGTTGTAGCTGGTGTTATTATTGTCACCTCACGTTACATAACTAGTGCTATTGTTACCTCAGATGTAGCTGGTTTTATTATTGTCACCTCATGTTACATAACTAGTGCTATTGTTACCTCAGATGTAGCTGGCTTTATTATTGTCACCTCATGTTACATAACTAGTGCTATTGTTACCTCGGATGTAGCTGGTTTTATCATTGTCACCTCATGTTACATAACTTATGCTATTGTTACTTCAGATGTAGCTGGTTTTATTATTGTCACCTCATGTTACATAACTAGTGCTATTGTTATCTCAGATGTAGCTGGTTTTATTAATGTCACCTCATGTTACATAACTAGTGCTATTGTTACCTCAGATGTAGCTGGTTTTATTATCACCTCATGTTACATAACTAGTGCTATTGTTACCTCAGATGTACCTGGTGTTATTATTGTCACCTCATGTTACATAACTAGTGCTATTGTTACCTCGGATGTAGCTGGTTTTATCATTGTCACCTCATGTTACATAACTTATGCTATTGTTACCTCAGATGTAGCTGGTTTTATTATTGTCACCTCATGTTACATAACTAGTGCTATTGTTATCTCAGATGTAGCTGGTTTTATTAATGTCACCTCATGTTACATAACTAGTGCTATTGTTACCTCAGATGTAGCTGGTTTTATCATTGTCACCTCATGTTACATAACTAGTGCTATTGTTACCTCAGATGTAGCTGGTTTTATCATTGTCACCTCATGTTACATAACTAGTGCTATTGTTACCTCAGATGTAGCTGGTTTTATCATTGTCACCTCATGTTACATTACCAGTGCTATTGTTACCTCAGATGTAGCTGGTTTTATTATTGTCACCTCATGTTACATAACTAGTGCTATTGTTACCTCAGATGTAGCTGGTTTTATTATTGTCACCTCATGTTACATAACTAGTGCTATTGTTACCTCAGGTGTAGCTGGTTTTATCATTGTCACCTCATGTTACATAACTAGTGCTATTGTTACCTCAGATGTAGCTGGTTTTATCATTGTCACCTCATGTTACATTACCAGTGCTATTGTTACCTCAGATGTAGCTGGTTTTATTATTGTCACCTCATGTTACATAACTAGTGCTATTGTTACCTCAGATGTAGCTGATTTTATTATTGTCACCTCATGTTACAGAACTAGTGCTATTGTTACCTCAGATGTAGATGGTTTTATTATTGTCACCTCATGTGACATAACTAGTGCTATTGTTACCTCAGATGTAGCTGGTTTTATTATTATCACCTCATGTTACATAACTAGTACTATTGTTACCTCAGGTGTAGCTGGCTTTATTATTGTCACCTCATGTTACATAACTAGTGCTATTGTTACCTCAGATGTAGCTGGTTTTATCATTGTCACCTCATGTTACATAACTAGTGCTATTGTTACCTCAGATGTAGCTGGTTTTATTAATGTCACCTCATGTTACATAACTAGTGCTATTGTTACCTCAGATGTAGCTGGTTGTATCATTGTCACCTCATGTTACATAACTAGTGCTATTGTTACCTCAGATGTAGTTGGTTCTATTATTGTCACCTCATGTTACATAACTAGTGCTATTGTTTCCTCAGATGTAGCTGGTTTTATTATTGTCTCCTCATGTTACATAACTAGTGCTATTGTTACCTCAGATGTAGCTGGTTTTATTATTGTCACCTCATGTTACATAACTAGTGCTATTGTTACCTCAGATGTAGCTGGTTTTATTATTATCACCTCATGTTACATAACTAGTGCTATTGTTACCTCAGATGTAGCTGGTGTTATTATTGTCACCTCATGTTACATAACTAGTGCTATTGTTACCTCAGATGTAGCTGGTTTTATTATTGTCACCTCAAGTTACATAACTAGTGCTATTGTTACCTCAGATGTAGCTGGTTTGATTATCACCTCATGTTACATAACTAGTGCTATTGTTAACACAGATGTAGCTGGTTTTATTATTATCACCTCATGTTACATAACCAGTGCTATTGTTACCTCAGATGTAGCTGGTTTTATTATTATCACCTCATGTTACATAACTACTGCTATTGTTACCACAGATGTAGCTGGTTTTATAATTGTCACCTCATGTTACATAACTAGTGCTATTGTTACCTCAGATGTATCTGGTTTTATTATTGTCACCTCATGTTACATAACCAGTGCTATTGTTACATCAGATGTAGCTGGTTTTATTATTGTCACCTCATGTTACATAACTAGTGCTATTGTTACCTCAGATGTAGATGGTTTTATTATTGTCACCTCATGTGACATAACTAGTGCTATTGTTACCTCAGATGTACCTGGTTGTATTATTGTCACCTCATGTTACATAACTAGTGCTATTATTACCTCAGATGTAGCTGGTTTTATTATTGTCACCTCATGTTACATAACTAGTGCTATTGTTACCTCAGATGTAGCTGGTTTTATTATTGTCACCTCATGTTACATAACTAGTGCTATTGTTACCTCAGATGTATCTGGTTTTATTATTGTCACCTCATGTTACATAACTAGTGCTATTGTTATCTTAGATGTAGTTGGTTTTATTATTGTCACCTCATGTTACATAACTAGTGCTTTTGTTACCTCAGATGTTGTAATAATGGCATGATCTGAATTCACATATGGTCTGGAAGGGGTATATATATATATATATATATATATATATATATATATATATATATATATATATATATATATATATATATATATATATATATGGCATAATTTTACAAGAACTCAGCTGAATGGTCAAGAAGGGGTTAACTCCTCATTCAGATACTAGGTCACTATGGAATGTAGAAAGATCACTTTACCAGACCCCCATCTGAGAAGGATGACCAGCTGGTGTGAGTAGAAATATATAGAGAGACCCTTTGACCAAATGCTCTGCCCTCCCCCAACTTGCATTTCAGGATGAAACCATATACTCTTAACAGTACAATGGGGGCTTGCTTATGAGTGACATCATCATTGTGGGAGAGTTGAAAGACTTACAATATAACCCATCAACACACATGGTTTTGGTCTCTTTGTAATCTGTGGGTGACCAGCTATCAAGGTAAGTAAATCCTTGCAGACACATAATTGCAGCACACCATACTTTCACATAGATTGGGCAAATTTATTAGTGTAATATTGATGTATAGTTCACTGCTGAGTATTTATAAGTGATTTGCATATGTGTAATCTATATTTAATCTGCATATTGTAATAATGTTTAATTAGCCTCATTGTAATAAAAGTTTTTGTTACTGCTGGAATAAGACTTTGTGAGTTTATGACCTTACAAGTAGTTTAATTAAGCTAGTGATTGTGTGTTAATATTATATAGTGGGTATAATAATTCATAAGGGATTATTAAATGTAATATTAGCCTTTCACTAAAGTGTATAGCAAATAGATACTAAGATTTATAGAGTCTTAGGTACCATGTAAATGCAGTTATTTCATTGGCGAGCCAGCCAGGAGTTTTCTTACCAATTACACTTGTTTAAAGGGGGGACAAATCCATGTTTTCGTATAATACAAGTGTGATTTTTGGACGAAAATTGAACCCAGTTTTTGCTATACTGTTTTTGAGTTGAGCGTTTCAGCAGTAAAGTCTTTGGCCAAGACTACAGATCCAGAGAGGCATTACCTAAGGATCAGTTGAACCAGACGCAGAGAAAATCATATGATCTGAATTCACATATGGTCTGGAAGGGGTATATATATATATATATATAT
This sequence comes from Bombina bombina, assembly GCF_027579735.1. NCBI lineage: Eukaryota > Metazoa > Chordata > Amphibia > Anura > Bombinatoridae > Bombina > Bombina bombina. Next base: position 7,894,241 of record NC_069499.1, read on the forward strand.
ATATATATATATATATATATATATATATATATATATATGGCATAATTCTACAAGAACTCAGCTGAATGGTCAAGAAGGGGTTAACTCCTCATTCAGATACTAGGTCACTATGGAATGTAGAAAGATCACATTACCAGACCCCCATCTGAGAAGGATGACCAGCTGGTGTGAGTAGAAATATATAGAGAGACCCTTTGACCAAATGCTCTGCCCTCCCCCAACATTGCATTTCAGGATGAAACCATATACTCTTAACAGTACAATGGGGGCTTGCTTATGAGTGACATCATCATTGTGGGAGGGTTGAAAGACTTACAATATAACCCATCAACACACATGGTTTTGGTCTCTTTGTAATCTGTGGGTGACCAGCTATCAAGGTAAGTAAATCCTTGCAGACACATAATTGCAGCACACCATACTTTCACATAGATTGGGCAAATGTATTAGTGTAATATTGATGTATAGTTCACTGCTGAGTATTTATAAGTGATTTGCATATGTGTAATCTATATTTAATCTGCATATTGTAATAATGTTTAATTAGCCTCATTGTATTAAAAGTTTTTGTTACTGCTGGAATAAGACTTTGTGAGTTTATGACCTTACAAGTAGTTTAATTAAGCTAGTGATTGTGTGTTAATATTATATAGTGGGTATAATAATTCATAAGGGATTATTAAATGTAATATTAGCCTTTCACTAAAGTGTATAGCAAATAGATTTATAGAGTCTTAGGTACCATGTAAATGCAGTTATTTCATTGGCGAGCCGACCCAGCGAATTTTCTTACCAATTACACTTGTTTAAAGGGGGGACAAATCCATGTTTTCGTATAATACAAGTGTGATTTTTGGACGAAAATTGAACCTAGTTTTTGCTATACTGTTTTTGAGTTGAGCGTTTCAGCAGTAAAGTCTTTGGCCAAGACTTCAGATCCAGAGAGGCATTACCTAAGGATCAGTTGAACCAGACGCAGAGAAAATCATATCGCGCAGGACGTGAATCTGATTTGCTGGCAGTCTGAAGACACTTTAAAGTGTGAGTATGGAATTAATTGTTAAATATGCAGAATGTAGCACATTTGAGCCTGTTGTTGATGAAAATACTGACATAGTTAAAAGACTGAAAGATGTGTGGTTGCAATGTGAGAATGAGAATAAGCTTATTGATAAAAAAAAGGTTTTGTTTAACAAAAGAAAAATCCAAATTACAGAATTGCATGAAACTGTTGTTAGCTATCAAAGACCAAATGAATAGAGCAATCTTTGAACATTCTCCCCCAATAGCCATGTTAACAGAGATCAATTGTAACACATTAGATGAGAATTGCCCCACATGTGGGGTAAATGCAGAATATATTAATACTTTAGAAGAAAATTATGACGCAAGAGGCCAACTTATTGCTTCATTGAGACAGGGACTTGCAAACTTAACCCCTGTTGCAGTATTAAATGAGGACAATGCATGTGTGTCGCAGGAAGATGGGGCACATGTTGATGGGGGAAGGGTGCAAAGCCCACATGTTGATGGGGGGAGGGTGCCTATTCCACACAGTGAGGAAAGATTGGATCACACACAAAATACAGAGAGCACACACATTCCAATACTAACCCCACAGATAACTAGGCCAAGAACATTAAACACAGAACATCAAGCAGATACTTTATCACTAACACCCAGTGTAAGATCCAGGGGAAGAAATTTAACTCAATCACAAAATTTACTTTTTTCTACCACCTCTGCTGAAACATCATCCCTGGTATCAACTACCCTTATAAAACAAGATAGAGATAAAGTAATGAGACAACTGGTAAAGTTAAAACCTCTCTTTCCAGTGTATGATGTTAAAGCAGATGTTTTCACTAACATGCATCTGCAGTAAAACAATACATGCTGTCACATAAGGAAGCATGCTTTTTGTTAAAAATGTGGCTTCCAGGCAGCATTGCAGCTAGATTACAATCACCAGTTGCAGGCCCAGTTCATTTGAACACAGATTGGTTTAAGGAGGATAAATGGGGTTCAGATGGGGACAGATTAAAAGCTGTTTGTAAACTAGTGACAGGGAGTAGAGATTTAGACAGTCACTCTCTCGCAGAAATGCAAGTAGCATTAAATGATGACCCATGGGTATTTGCAGCTAAATTTGAACAATTATATAGACTGACACACAGAATTTCACCAGAACAAACACCTCATGATATGTTGCAGTATTTAATTAAAAAATTCACATATTTGGAACCTAGCATACAAATGATGGCTGAGGAAAAGAATACACTAGAGGGTGTGTTATCTATTATAGGTAAGGCTAGGCAGAACATTTTAAAGAAAAGGAACACAGGGCAACACAGAATTGCTGTGGTAACCACTAATGAAGGGAAACAAAAATATTCAGAGGGTCCCTTCAAAGGTACTTGCCATTACTGCAATAAATATGGGCACAGACGAGTAGGGATGGGCGAATGTGTAAAATTTCGAATTTCGAAAATAGAACGAATGTTATTATCGAAATTCGAATTATAAATTCGAATGTCGGTAAGAACGAAGATTCTATAAAATTCGATTTTCGAATTTTTTTCTAGGTTCCGAATGTGACATTCGTTTTTGAATGTCACATTCGTTTTCGAATGTGATATTCGAAATCGAATGTGACATTCGAAATCGAATGCGACATTCGAAATCGAATGTGACATTCAATTTCGAATTTGTATATTATATTTCGAATGTGCATATTCCATTTCGAAAGTGCATATTCGATTTCGAATGTAACTTCCTTTTTCGAATGCGTATTTCCATTTTCGAAATGCACTTTCGATTTCGAATGTCATTTTCGATTTCAATTGAAAATAAAAGAAATAATATACATTCGAAATTCGAAAATATGTATTCGATTTTTAAACATATTTAAATCTAATTGAATAACATTATTTCGATTATCACATTCGAAAAATTCGATTTAAATCGAATTTTCGAAATGTATCAAAAAATGTATCTTTTTGGCTGTGTTCTAGAACAAAAATGTTTTCAGGGAGAAAAACAACTAATATCAGACACTTCAGAGCTGTGGGTGAGACAGGTTGGTTTGTCGCATAGCTTCTGTATTTATTTTTCTATTTGGATATAATTTCTCTTTGTTTGTGTGCTATTTGTTTTATTTTGTTGTCTTTTTTAAACACAGCAAGCAGCAAATTTAGTATAACAAACAGAAAACTTTTGAGGAGTAGTATATTTTTTATTCTTAGTTTAACTTAAAAAAAACAAAACATGTCTTTACCTGTTGGTAGTATCTCCCCTGATGGGCAAGATAGGAGGAGTGCATCAGCTGGTGCTGATGTTGTTGCGGGTTTTAGCGATGATGTTGCTTTGAAATCCTCAGTTAATGATGGAAATGGATCGCATACCGCTGGTGATTCAAGTACTTCTTTGGCTGCAGGATTTGAAGAGCACTCATTCCTAACTGATGTGGACCTGCAGGATATGTTGTCTCCTAATGTTACTGGGATTCCTCATTCTGCAGCAAGTCAAGTCAAGGCTTTTCCAACCTTTGATATTGACTTAAGTGGGGAAGAATCAAGTGCCAATTTAGATGATTCCGGGGAGAAGTTAAGTTCTATGCGAACTTCTTCTCCCATGGCGGCGGATGTCATCCACCATTCGGTGCAATTGGGACTTGATGCTTCTTTGCATGATGTGTCAGCTGACACATCAGATGCAATGGGGTCAGAATTAGTTGTTGTACCTGAGTGTGGTGTAAATTCCCAGCACTCTGGTGTTGCTGCGCCTGTGGAGGCCGGGGTCCACCGCCCAGCAACTCCAGGTGTTACAGGTACAATAGTTGCTTCTGACGACACCACTATTTCTACATCTGCCACTACCTTACCCTCTTCTGATGTACCGGTGTCTCTCACCATGCCTGCTGAATCACAGCGCAGGCATGACGCTGGAGTTGTTAAATCCAGACTCAGGTCGTGGGTATGGGAACATTTTTGTATTCCTGACGGCTCCAGTGTAAATGAAGCACTGCAGGTGCAGTGTATTCATTGTGGGAAGAGCATCAAGAGGGGGAAAGGAGGGAGATTGGGCACTACTGCCCTTACGCATCACCTCTCCATTGTGCACAAGGAGATAGAGAGGCCAGGTTCTAAAAAAGGACTTGCAACTCCTAGTGCTGACAGTGGAGAAGGAGCGAGCTCCCCAGTGGTTGGACCCCCTCCTCCAGTTTCACAAACCACAGGCACTACATCCAGCAGGAGTGTGGTGGATAGTCCATCAACTAGTTCTGGAATCTCCAAGAAATCTCGGTTTCGGAAATCCAAAACTGTTGCTGGACAGTCGAAGGGGTTGCGTACTTCCAGGATAAGACCCCGTCCTGGAAGTGTTGCGGCACCAGTGGTGCCGTCAACAAGCTCAATGACAGCCACGACAAGTGTAGCTGTGCCCCTTCCTTCCTCTTCTCCTCTACAGTCCTCTGTAACGCCAGCCTCAGCTATAATAGCTGGGTCGGCTACATCACCAGCACCTTTTTCACCGGTTCCCCCCCCCCAGTCCCCTACACATACAATGCAGGTAGGGTCATCTTTTGACCTTACTGCAGGTGGCTGTCAAAGGATTTTTCACCTTTGTGGCTTAGTATGTGGTGTGTGCTTGAAGGTGGTGTCATATGGAGACTGTGTTGCTTCAAGCAGATATGCCGCTTTTCGTGCTCATTTGGCTGAGAAGCACCCTGAGGAGCTCAGGAGATTAGAAGAGGGCTTGTTATAGTTAACCTCCCCCCCCCAAAAAAAAAAAAAAATCAGTGCCTCATTTTGAGAGCACTTAAAGGGGTCTTCTTGTTGCTGAAAGCAATTTTTAGCTTTCACAACATTATTGGTATTATTTCCCTTTGTCCATTGCCCCTGTTATAAAATTAGTTGTGACTTATAAGAATGCAGGACCCGCGTCACTTCCGGTGACATGACATCTGCTGTTGGAGGTATGTGGTGCTCACTGCACATGCGCAAGAGGCCCATCCTCCTAATATCAGCATTTGAAGCCTACACAACAGGTCAAGGAATTATATGGGCAGTATACTTCATTGCACAGGCACGCAGAATACTGCACATGCGGACACACACAACCCGACTCCTCACGCTCAGTTTAATAAACTGCATCTGATGGTCCATAATTTTTACCGGTGATTTGGCCTTTAGTGCGCATGCATGTTTACGGCAGTGTGTGCATGCAAACTAAAGGCCAAATCACCTGTAAAAATTATGGACCATCTGATGCAGTTTATTAAACTGAGCGTGAGGAGTCGGGTTGTGTGTGTCCACATGTGCGGTATTCTGTGTGCCTGTGCAATGAAGTATACTGCCCATATAATTCCTTGACCCGTTGTGTAGGCTTCAAATGCTGATTTTAGGAGGATGGGCTTCTTGCGCATGTGCAGTGAGCACCACACACCTCCAACAGCAGATGTCATGTCACCGGAAGTGGCGCGGGTCCTGCATTCTTATATGTCAAGAGTCAGACTAATTTTAGAACAACCCTCTCCCACAAAAAAAAATATACTACTCCTCTAGGTTTATTTTCCCTGTTTGTTTTGTTTACCCTCTTAAAGGGATTATTGTTTGCTGGAATTGCTGCTTGCTGTGTTTTTTTCTGTTTTGTATTTTTTTATGTCCTAGTGCTAACAGTATCAACCACTACCTTGCCTTCCATCACTTTTTTAGGTCATAGGTAGCATAGTTTATTTTAATAATATATATATATACTGTTTGTTACAGAAGCATTAGTTATTTTGTTGTGCAGAGCTTATTTCCCAGCAGCAATGCCTGAACCAGCAAGCCAGCGCCTAAGAAGGGCTCCAAGAAAACCGTAACAAGTATCATTTCATAAAGAGTTAACTCTTTTTTTTCAGCTTTTAGAAACTATTGTCTAATTACACGTTTGCTGGCCTCAGCTCTAAGTTTAGTTATAACAAATCCCATTGTCTAATCACCTCTGGAGCCAGACTGCTAATTGATAAGATGAACTTGTAAACTTGTTATCTTAAGTACTGTAATCCTATTGTGGCCTGTCAAAGGACAGTGCTCTCTATCTAAATGTGTGATGGGGGATTTTGTGCTTCCCCCCCTCTCCCCCTGGGAGTGCCCTGTGTGCATGTAACCTTAATAAAAAGCAGGCTGGGCATCCCAGTCCTGAGTTCTTGTTTGACCCTCAATCGCAGCGTTGACTCGTTTTTGTGGGCAGAAGGGTATCCTAGCTGTACTGCAGCTAAGGGAGATTATTCTATATTTGTGAGACTCATATAGAATACTATGGAAAGCAGCTTCTCCCCTCTTTAGCAATAGGGATCCAGGCTACTAAGCGGTCCATCTCTCAGCGAGACTAAGGGTAACCGTAACATTTGGCGGCAGCGGCGGGATTTTCCTGGATTTCCTAGGAGAGGTACAGAACGGATGGAGAGCGCTTACGAAAAATTGAAGCGTACAACCCTAAAGGATTTACTTGAAACCAGAGGGGGGTACGCCAGCAACCGGCCGAGGAGAGAGCTGATCGCAGAATTGACCGAACTGGATCAGAGCTTCACAATGGCGGAAACACCGACCACGATTAGTGACGAAAAAACCAGGATTGTTCGGGAAAGGCTCTCATTATACGGGCCGAACCCCTCCATGGAATTGGTACAGCAGTTGATGGCGGAGGCGGACGAGGATATACGAGAGACTCGAGCCCACGAACTCAACCTAGCGAACGCACACCGCAATGCTGAAGCCCCGCAGGTAATCATCCCTGTCGAAAATGCTGGGAGGCCCAAGATACCCTATGCGGCATTTCGACCCTTCCTAGAGAGCGAGACAGGGATTGATGAATATTTGGCGGACTTCGAAAGGCAATGTGCCCTGCACCAGATTCCCAACAGAGAGTGGCCCACGATATTGTCTGGGAAACTATCCGGGCGAGCCCTGGAAGCCTTTCGTACTCTGGGTGCTGAGGAAGTGACACAGTATGAGCTAGTTAAGGAGACACTGTTGCGACGGTACGCTGTAACTCCGGACACGTATCGCCGACAGTTTCGGGGCACGGAAAAGAAGCCTAACGATACCCATATGGAATGGGCGCACCGAATGCGGAGAGCGGCAAATCACTGGCTGAGCGGAAGTAAAGCGGTGACTGGAGAGGAAATTTTACAATTGTTTCTCTTAGAACATTTTTATAATGGCATGGAACAGCAAGGGAAGGAATGGCTGCGAGACAGGCGGCCTTCTACCTTAGAAGAAGCAGCCAAATTGGCCGATGAACATTATGACTCCCGTCTTCATGAACCCATGAACTACCGAGCTCCAGCACGGGTCGAACCCAGAGAGGTTTACCGTGCACCCCCTCGTGCTGAATTCCGAGCCCCGGTGCCCACAGGGCCCGTCCGACACTCAGGACCACCCAATAACAGCTCTGAGCGTCCCAGACCGACTTGCCACCGATGCAAGCAACCAGGGCATTTCATGGCTAGCTGCCCCCTTAATACGCACCAGACACCCAGGAATTACAATTACCCCTCTGGGTCCTATCGTCCGGCCCGGGCCCTCTGTGTTAACCAAGAGGCCCCTATGGAGGGATATGTGGGGCCGCTTCACGAGGCAGACCCTGTATATGCTGCCTCAGATAACCGCCAGCACCATCGGCAGAGGGTATGGCTCGAGGGGCGATCTACCGAGGGATTGCGAGACACAGGGGCTACTATCACGCTGGTACAGAGTCATTTGGTGCCAGAGCACAAGCGATCCGGACAGACTGTGGCCGTTAGAGTGGCGGGGGGGGATGTGTACAAAATTCCAACAGCTAAAGTGCATCTTGATTGGGGAGCGGGAAAGGGGGCTGTGAACGTGGGCCTAATGGATAATTTACCTGCCGAAGTACTACTGGGCAACGATTTGGGCCCCATGACTTCTGCCTATGCTCCAGTATGCAACAACGAGGCGGACCCAGTGACTACACGGGCCCAAGCCCGGACGGAGCGAGAGCTCTCACCAGTGCGGGAGACACAGGTAAGACCTACCCCGACCTTGCCTGACAGGTTAGGCCCCATACCCTGGTCCACCCCAGATGCTTTCGAGGCAGAGTCTAAGACTGACCCGACCTTACAAAAGTACCGGGAACGAGCAGAGACCGGAGGGGGCGGGGCAGATAACGAAACATTCTTATGGGAAAAAGGGAAACTATACCGCTGGACAGAGAAAAGGGGACAGCGTAGGCGACAGCTGGTAGTGCCCCACAAATACCGTCAAGAAATCCTCAAAATAGGCCACGACATCCCCTTAGCAGGCCACCTAGCCGTTACCCGTACCCTACACCGCATTACTCACACGTTCTTTTGGCCAGGGGTGCACGCTGACGTTAGAACTTACTGTAACACCTGCGATGTGTGTCAACGAGTAGGAAGGCGAGGCGATCACCCTAAAGCCCAGCTAGTAAATATGCCCATTGTAGAGGAACCCTTCAGCCGGGTTGCTATTGACCTAGTGGGACCACTGGCTACCCCTAGTCCCTCCGGTAAGCGATACATTCTTACCGTAGTGGACTACGCTACCAGGTACCCAGAGGCTGTCGCCCTATCCAACATACAAGCGGATACGGTAGCGAATGCACTAGTACAGGTGTTCTCCCGGGTAGGATTTCCAAAAGAAATCCTATCCGACCGAGGCACCCAATTTACGGCCGAATTGACCCAACAACTCTGGCAGGTTTGCAAAATTAAGTCCCTCCTGAGCTCCCCATACCACCCCCAGACGAACGGGCTGTGTGAGAGGTTCAATGGGACCCTCAAGCAAATGCTCAAGACGTTCACTCAGGAATACCGAGACTGGGAACGCTTCCTGCCGCACCTCCTATTTGCTTATCGGGAGGTGCCCCAGGAAACGACAGGGTTCTCTCCCTTCGAGTTGCTCTACGGAAGAAAGGTACGGGGACCCCTAAACCTGATCCGGGAGCACTGGGAGGGAGAGATGGAGGCTGACGGTGTCCCCATTGTGCCATACGTGCTGGAACTCAGGGACCGAATGGAGCAATTAGCCAAATCCGTGCGGGCTAATCTCCAGTTGGCCCAGAGAAGACAGAAAGTATGGTACGATCGGGGGGCCCGAAAGAGAATCTTCACCATAGGACAAAAGGTGTTAGTACTTAAGCCGGTGAAGACAGACAAATTGCAGGCGTCCTGGCAGGGTCCCTACCAGATCGTAGAGAAAAGGGGAGACACCACTTATGTGATAGCTAGCTGCCACGACAACAATCTTAGAAAGACATTCCATGTAAACATGCTCAAGGAATATTTTGAGCGACCAGAGAACGTGACGGCCGTATGTTGTTCCCCTCAGGAAGACCCCGACAGTTTACCCATTCCAGACCTATTAGAAAAGAGCCTCCCCACAGGTATAGTGGCGCAGGTTCAGATAGGGGACCGACTTAGCCCCACTGAAAGGGAGCAGCTCAACCAACTCCTCCAGTCCAAACACCTCACCTTCTCCCCGAAGCCAGGGTACACTACTTTAACCACCCACCAGGTAGATACTCCGGGACAAGCTCCCTTGCGCCAGGCTCCGTACCGAATCCCCGAAGCAGTTAGGACAGGAATGAAGAAGGAGATCGATGAGATGCTCCAGCTCAGGGTAATTGAGCCCTCCGATAGTCCCTGGGCCTCCCCAGTTGTCTTGGTGCCCAAGAAAGATGGGACCACCCGGTTCTGCGTAGACTATCGGAGGCTCAATGAAAATACCGTGACGGACGCTTACCCTATGCCCAGGGTAGACGAGCTACTCGATCGTATAGCCAGGGGAAATTACCTGACCACTATTGACCTCTGCAAAGGTTACTGGCAGATTCCCCTGGCCCTGGAGGCTATCCCCAAGTCGGCATTCGTCACCCCATTCGGCTTATATCAGTTTAGGGTAATGCCATTTGGGATGAAGAATGCCCCAGCTACATTCCAGCGCTTGGTGGATGGGCTCCTGGATGGCTTCCAGAGTTTTGCTTGCGCCTACCTGGACGATATAGCGATCCACAGTGAGTCCTGGGAGGACCACTTAGCTCATGTGGGAATGGTTCTGGATCAGATCCGGGCTGCTGGCCTGACTCTGAAGCCAGAAAAATGCCACTTTGGGATGGCCGAGGTACAGTACCTGGGTCACCGGGTGGGGTGTGGAAAGCAGCGACCAGAGCCGGCCAAAATAGAAGCTGTCGCCAATTGGCCCACCCCCATCACTAAGACTCAGGTCCTAGCCTTCCTGGGCACGGCAGGGTACTATAGACGGTTCGTACCAGACTACAGCACACTTGCCAAACCCCTGACTGACTTGACCAAGAAGAACTTACCTCGACAGGTCCTGTGGTCTCCCCACTGTGAAACGGCTTTCCAGGCTCTCAAAAATGCTCTAATTAACGCTCCTGTCTTGGCGGCCCCAGCCCTTAACAAACGTTTTATCGTCCATACAGATGCTTCCATGTTCGGGCTGGGAGCCGTCCTCAGCCAAGTAGGCGAAGATGGAGGGGAGCAACCCTTCAATTTCAAATATACTTCAGCACAACAATATGGAAAGATAGTTCATATCAATAATGATACCTTATAAATAACATTAAAGCCATAACTTTGTCAAAAATTTATGCTCCTAAGCAAACCACAGATATAGGAGTAATTTGTAAATTCCATAAGTTATCTCACGTCACAATACCAATCGCGTGATTCGATATGCTGGAGCAACTCGGAGCTTACCAGTCCACCTCAGCATTTGCTGTGAGTTGTTTGACTCTCATCTAGGGCGCCCCTTCATTCTGTTTTAACCACAGATATAGGAGAAATTTGCAAATTCCATCTCACGTCACAATACCAATCGTGTGATTCGATATACTGGAGCGACTCAGAGCTCACCGGTCCCCCTCGGTATTTGTTGTGAGCTGTTTGACTCTCGTCTAGGGCACCCCTTCATTCCTTTTTAACCACATATATAGGAGAAATTTACAAATTCCAATAGTTATCTCACAATACCAATCGAGTGATTTGATTTGCTAGACGGACTCGGAGTCGGAGCTTAACGGTCCCCCCAGGGTATTTGCTGTGATAGACAGTTAGCATTATATGGACATGGACTCTTCATTAATATGGCTTAACAAACGTTTTATCGTCCATACAGATGCTTCCATGTTCGGGCTGGGAGCCGTCCTCAGCCAAGTAGGCGAAGATGGAGGGGAGCATCCAGTTGCCTACATCAGCCGGAAGCTCCTGCCCCGCAAAGTCAGCTATGCAGCGGTCGAAAAGGAGTGTTTGGCTTTGGTGTGGGCATTAAAGAAATTGACTCCCTATTTATATGGTCAGGAGTTCACTCTGGTCACCGACCATAACCCGTTGGTGTGGCTGAACCGGGTCTCTGGAGATAACGGCAGGCTATTACGTTGGAGCTTATCGTTGCAACCCTTCAATTTCACCATTACTTACAGACCTGGGAAACAGAATGGCAACGCCGACGGGTTGTCCAGACAAACCGACCTCAGCCCCGCATAACCAGCGGTCTGGACAGCCTTAGTCTGCCCCGAAAAGGGGTCAGACCGTGTCTGCCAGAGTGTTCCACAGAAAGGGAGCACTGTTACAGAAGCATTAGTTATTTTGTTGTGCAGAGCTTATTTCCCAGCAGCAATGCCTGAACCAGCAAGCCAGCGCCTAAGAAGGGCTCCAAGAAAACCGTAACAAGTATCATTTCATAAAGAGTTAACTCTTTTTTTTCAGCTTTTAGAAACTATTGTCTAATTACACGTTTGCTGGCCTCAGCTCTAAGTTTAGTGATAACAAATCCCATTGTCTAATCACCTCTGGAGCCAGACTGCTAATTGATAAGATGAACTTGTAAACTTGTTATCTTAAGTACTGTAATCCTATTGTGGCCTGTCAAAGGACAGTGCTCTCTATCTAAATGTGTGATGGGGGATTTTGTGCTTCCCCCCCTCTCCCCCTGGGAGTGCCCTGTGTGCATGTAACCTTAATAAAAAGCAGGCTGGGCATCCCAGTCCTGAGTTCTTGTTTGACCCTCAATCGCAGCGTTGACTCGTTTTTGTGGGCAGAAGGGTATCCTAGCTGTACTGCAGCTAAGGGAGATTATTCTATATTTGCGAGACTCATATAGAATACTATGGAAAGCAGCTTCTCCCCTCTTTAGCAATAGGGATCCAGGCTACTAAGCGGTCCATCTCTCAGCGAGACTAAGGGTAACCGTAACACTGTTATATAAAAAAAATATATATATAAAAAAATATATATAAAAATATATATATAAAAAAAAATATAAAAAACAAAAATATAAAAAATTTTTTAAAAATATATATAAAAAAAAAAATATATATAAAACAAATATAAAAAAAAAAAAAAAAAAAAGTTCCTTTTTTTGCATTTTCCCTTTTTATTTTTAGATTGAAATGTTTTTTATTGAACAATCTGCAAAATACAACAATAGTGTCTCTTGGGAGACAATGTGACATGTAGATAACAAATATTTACTTTAGTCTTTCCATATGTACATTTTCTAGAGTCAAATGACAATGTATATCTTAGGTTAGAGCTCCCATAAGAGCACAAGTCTCTTATGAAATGTTCCCTTTTTCTTGAAAAACACAAGAAAAAAAAATAAAATAAAATAAATTATAACAATCAACACATAAAACAACTGTAACCATTATGCCGTTGCACTGTATGCCTCCGTCTACTAGTGTATCTTTAGATCTCTCCCAACATTTTACCTTGTCTTAGTGCTCCGCTGAGTCCATCTTTATAACTTATCTATTTATATCTGAGTCCTATCCACCCTTGTCTTCCATTCAATACATAACCTATAAACATTTTTCATTTAGAATCCAGTAAAACCAAGTGTTATTAAAAGACTCCACCGTACCCTGAATATATGCAGCTGTCTCACACATAAAAAATACATTCCTTATTCTTCCCAAAACCTCCCTCCACTCTGGTGCTCCCACTTTCCAATATTTGGCTATAGATATACGAGTCACTGTACATACCGTTCTAATAAATTTATTTACGTGCAAGTTGAATCTCGAGTCCCCCTCATTCAGTAATGCTTGCATGGGTGTTAATGTTACTCGTTCATCTAGAATTACCGATATCATCTCAGAAAGATCGAGCCACACCTTTTGCACCTGTGGGCACTCCCACCACATATGGAAATAAGTGCCCAATTGTGTGCAACCCCTATAGCATTGCCTGATGCCTCCCTTAACCATATGTGACGTCTTCAAAGGTGTTAAATACCAGCGAAATACTGTCTTAATGCTGTTTTCCCTCAGATCTGCGCCCAGTAAGCCCTTATTAGATTCTAGGAACAATTGGTTCCAAGTGTGAATATCTAATGTTGTGCCTACATCTTTTTCCCATTGCAACATGATAGCAGATTTCGTTATTGTACGTGTGTCTTGTATATGTAAATATAATTGTGAAATAGCCTGTTTTTGTCTATGTGTTGCACTATACAGTTTTTCAAAAGTAGTTTTCGTCTTAGGTTCGGTGCCTGTCCTGATATACATATTAATGGCCGAAGCTATCTGCAGATACAGGAACCAAGGCAGAGGGACAGGGTCAATCTTTCTTTGTAGTTGATTGAAAGTCATAATTCTCTTATGTTCTAAAAAGTCAGCTATTCGGTAAAGGTCCTTGTGTGCCCATTTATCTATTAATCGACTTAACTCCCCTGACAAAATATATTTTAGAGGTTTTATTAACGAGTTAGCAGGTAGAGTCAAACCTCGTCTGTCCGCCATAACTAACTGTTTAACTGCTGTCTCAGTAATCGGGTTCCTGTATCCTGTTTTAAGTTTATAACTATCTCTATTCCATAGGATATCTTCTGGATCTCTATAACCTTCTATCTCAGCCTCTAAACGAGGCCAAATTACATCATCCTGTTTCCTCCCCAATAGGGAATTTTGCGCCAATCTAGCTGCTAAATAATAATCTTCCAGATTAGGAAGACCCACACCTCCAAGTTGGCTATGGCTACTCAGGATATCCCGAGGGATTCTCGCATGTCCAGAACCCCTAAGGAATCTGTGCAGGTCTGTCTGGAGGGCCATCAAATCTGCTTTATCTATCTTAACAGGTAGGGTCCGGAACAAATACAAAAGTCTTGGTAGGATATTCATCTTAATTGATGACATTCTGCCATACCAAGAGAAATTATGTGTCTTCCATCGTTGCAGATCAGATCTTATTAGTTTGAACATGGGTACATAATTAGTTTTATATAATTGGACAGATTGCTTCGTCAGTTTCACCCCTAAGTATTTTATATCGTCTTTCACCCACTTAAAATCAAAATTCGCGTCTATTAACTTAATAGTTTGTTTTGGTATACCTAGCGAGAGTGCTTCACACTTGTCCGTATTCACCTTGTATCCTGATATATCTGAGAATTGTTGTAAAATCTTATATATATTGGGGAGTGAGATAAGTGGTTTAGTAACTATCAATAAGACATCGTCTGCAAATAAAGCTATTTTATGGTGAGTATGTCGTAATTGCAGGCCAGTAATATTTGGCGAGTTTCGTATACTCGCAGCTAGTGGTTCAATACAAATTGCGAAAAGTAGGGGCGACAATGGGCATCCCTGTCTAGTGCCATTACATATAGCAATGACTCCAGATTGGTGGCCGACTGCTCTTATGTGTGCTGTGGGATTTGAGTATAGACACCCTATTGCCTTCATAAATGATCCATTAAACCCCATCCTCGTCAAGACTGTATGCATATATGTCCAATCAACCCTATCGAATGCCTTCTCCGCATCCAGGGAGAGGATCAGAGAAGGCGTCCGCTTGTGATGCAAATAGTCTAGGACCGTGAACATTCTCCTAATATTGTCTGGAGCCTCCCTATGTTTAATAAAGCCCACCTGGTCCGGGTGGACAATAGAGGGCAGGATCTGTTTTAACCGATTGGCGAGTATTTTGGTCACAATCTTCAGGTCTTGATTTATTAATGATATGGGTCTGTAACTAGAGCATAGTGTTGCATTCCTACCTTTTTTTGGGATGACTATAATTTTGGCCTGCAGAAGATCCAAGGGTATGGTTTGGCCCTCCAAAATATGATTTGCAAATTTGACTATGTGGGGAACTAATACCTGTCTGAACAGTCTATAATATTCCCCCGGGAATCCATCAGGACCCGGAGCCTTTCCTGGTTTAAGTTCTTTTATGGCTGTCACTACTTCAGCTTGTGTTACAATTGCATTTAATTGGTCTTGTTGTTCTACGTTTAATTGTGGCATATTTGCTAAGTCTAAAAAGCTGTCAAGAGCTGTTTGCGTTTGGTCACATACTTTGACTTTTTTCCCGTCATACAGTTCTCTATAATATTCTGCAAAAGTATCCACGATTTCTTGCGGGTGTGAAGTTATATGGCCTGATCTAGTCTGTATGCCCGGGATAGACATCGATTGATATTCGTCCCTGATCTTTTTAGCTAAATATTTATCAGTTTTGTTCGCATATATAAAGTAATTAGCTTTTAGTCTTTGGGCTGCTCTAATGGAGGTATCATTCAGTATAGTGAGTAAGTCTGACTTTTTCTGTGTTAGCTTTTGTAGTGTGAGTTGTGAATTAGTGCGCTTATGTTCATTTTCTAACAGGGAAATCTCTTGTTTAAGGGTCATATGTTGAGCCTCTACTTTTTTCTTATAATATGCTTTTTCTTTAATTAACAGCCCTCGAACCACTAATTTATGTGTTGCCCATTCCGAGATTGGATTCTCAGTCGAGTCCACATTAATGTTCCAATATTCACTCATTTCTCTCAGTAACCTAATCTTAGTATCAGGATGTTTCAAAATCGTTGGGTCAAAAGTCCATGTTTTAGTTCTCCCTGGTTCCGAGAGAGAACCCATGAGGAGTTGTGTAATCGAGTGGTCTGACCACACGCATGCATGTATATGTGCTTTGCGTAATATGGGTTGCAGAATTTGACTGACATATACATAGTCGATTTTTGTGTAGCATTTATGTGCTGAGGAGTAGTATGTCGTGTCTGTGGTATTCCCATATAGCATGGCCCATGCGTCTTGAATGCCATGTGGTTCAATCAATTCCATAACTTTTTTTGCTACCCTCTGTTGCCTCTGTTTTTTCTTGGTCTTAGCTTCTGTCCCTGCTCTCCCCATAGCCGCTAAGTCTATATTAAAATCCCCCGCTAAAATTATCCTGGTCCTGGACCAATTTGTCAATAAATCAGAGATATTTCTAAAGAAATGCTCCTGTTGCTCATTTGGTGCGTATATATTACACAAAAGGATCTCTGTTCCCTGTATGCTTCCCCTTACCAATATATACCGACCCTCCTTATCTTTTATAGTGTCTATATGTGCAAAGTTCAAGGATGCATGAATCAATATAGATACCCCCTTAGTCTTGGTCTCTGCTGTTGCATGAAAGCTCTGAGAGTATTCCCTAGTCCAATATTTAGGTACCTGAGAGCTTAAAAAGTGGGTTTCCTGCAGGAACACGACATTGGCTCTAAGTCTTTTATAATGTGTCAACGCCGTTCTCCTTTTTATGTCGGAGTTGAGACCCCTCACATTATGTGATACTAAATGAACTCCAGGAAAATTCAAAAACTGAGCCATTATATAACCTCATAATGGAAATGCGATAGAAAATATATCCTAGTCCCTTCCTCCTATCCCTCCGTCCCAGCTGATTGTTATCCTGACTGTCGTACGACCTCCAACCCCTCCTCTCATAGCCGTAAATCTTAATGAACCTCTCAGCAGAGTTTCTAACTGGCATACAGTGAGAATGGCACAGTGCAAAATAATTAAAAAACAACCTTACATGAAAATTATCATGTGTAAAAAAACAAAGAAAACAGTAAAAACTATATAACATATAACACAACCTTTGCATTAATATATGGTGTAGGAGTTGATACTAATTATCTCAGTACTTTAACTCAATTTAAATAGATGGCAATGTTTTAGCAAGAATATATTGGATAACAGATCTACTTTTAAACCAAAAGCATTTTTAACAGTCTCGTATATGCAGCATACATCTTTCGAATATAAAGTCTGTTATCTCTAGCATATGGAATAGTCCACTTTTAAGAGAGTATCTTACCAGTCCCTCAACTGCGGATGGTTTTCCAGTTTGTTTTCCAGCTTGTTTCCCCTTAAAAATGAGATCCTGGTCTGGATCTCTTGTTGTTTACCTTTGTCCAGTTTGATTTCTTATAGTTTTGTGAAGTCAGATGTGCCCCTGATTTCTCTCCCTGGTCTGACTCTAGGGGTATATCTGGTATCTCCAGACCAAAAAGCTTGCATACTTCAGGTATTTCAGCTGCTGTCTTGATTGAAGTCGTCTTCCCATCCTTGAGTATATGAAGGGCGAAGGGGAACCCCCAGCGGTATGGTATCTGGTGCTTTCTGAGCAGCGATGTTAAAGGCCGGAGTCTGCCTCGTCGTTGTAGTGTTCTTACACACAGATCCTGGAAAAACTGCAGCACATTTCCCTGAAATTTGAATGTAGGATTCTTCCTTGCCGCAGTTAAGATTTTTTCTTTGTCGGTAAATTTAAGAAATTTAATAATCACATCTCTTGGTGGCATATCTCTTTGGGGTCTTGCCCGAAGTGCTCTGTGGGCTCTCTCGATCAAATACTCAGTGCTTTCTGCTTCCGCTGTTATAGCTTTAAAAAGATTTTGCAAATATGAATGCAGATCAGGGGTTGTGATGGACTCTGGAATACCCTTTATTCGGAGGTTCGACCTCCTGTCTCGATTCTCCATATCCTCCATTTTATCCTGGAGATCTATAAGTAGTTGTTGCTGTTGGGAAACAGTTTGCGACATAACACACACATTTTCTTCCAGATCTCCTCTGTCATGTTCCAATGCGTCAACCCTGTTCCCTATTTCAAGCAGATCACTCTTAATTTCCGAGAGACTACTGGTAACCGTGGTGTGAAGGTTATCTATTTTATCCCACAGTTTCTCAAAATTAGCGGCAATATCTTGTTTTGACACTAATAGTTGAAGGTCTGCCTTGGTTGCAGGTGTCTGTGCATCTAGAAAGTCATTTTGACCCGATTCCAAATCAGACTCCTCCTCAGTCTCCATTGTTGTGGTTTCTGATTGTTTCTGAGCTGTGTTAGATCTGAGATAGGTATCCATAGGGGTCAGTTTAGAAGCTTTTTCAGATTTTTGGACTCTTCTGGTAGACATCATATAGCTGACTATAGTTACCATACAAGCAAACTGCTGCACTAGCACTTAAATAACATCCGGAGAGATGTTTGAATAAAAACTTAACAAGCCCCCCCCCCTCTTTTTTTTACAAAAGGGGGAGAAATAGAGGAGAGAAAAAAAAAAATTATTTGTAGTGATCCTTACTATCTTCGTGATATCTTACATGTATCCTTTCACTGATTTAATATGTGACACTTAACGGTTCTCGCTCTAAGAAGGTGAACCTTACTGATTGTTAATAATCACCAAATTATTAATAGTGGTATAAGCTCTATAGTGGGGCTGTATTGTGCATTCCCCTTATAGTGTCCCAAGTGTGTGTTTATTGAGACTGATTTTTAGTTTTATATACGTTACTGCAGCTCAGAGTTTATCCTGCTTATATAAGTGCAGGTTCAGGGAAAGGCGCATAGATCAGGGTTTCAATACCGCCATGGGATTAGCCATGTGTGTTGTGGGAGACATGAGTTTTGCAAAACAACTCAACGCTACCTTCACTTCTCTCCGGTGATTCCCCCCTCACTCCTCCAAAGCCGGCTCATTGCCTTCAATAGCTGTCGGTTTTATAGCCGTCGCTACCGCTGTGTCCCCAGAGCTCAACAGTTGTTATATGCCGGTCATAAAAGTGAGAGAGCCATCCGGCAATTATCCTATCTGTTATGCAGCTGCGTGGTGTAGCTAAGATGGCGCTGGCTGCGGCTGTCTCATCCTCAGCTGAATCGCATGTTCCGTTGTGCTGTTGTTCTAGCACCGGAGTCTTCTCTCTCTGCAGATATAAGTTGTCAGGACTGAGCTTAGCCCCTAAACTAGTTCATATCTGCTACTCTCTGTGCTTTTGCAGGGCATTAGCCACCTTTTTACTGTATCATTCTCCGGAGCTCCGGTCTCACACATCCATCTCTGTGTGCTGCCAGGCTCCGCCCCTCCCTTTTTATTTTTAAAGGGATATTTAAAACTAAATTTGTCACTGTTCAGACAGCATACATTTTCAGTTCTTTATTTACTTCTACTGTACAGATATTGTTTTCTCTTGGTATCTTTGTTAAAATCAAGCAGGAACAAAAGCTCAGGAGTGTGCACGTCTCTTGATCCCTAAATGGCAGCAGTTTTGCAAGAGTGATTTGAAAGAGCACTAGATTTCTGCACCATTTCTTTCCATTTAGGGGTTCAGAATGCCTTGCCTCTACCTAGCTATCTTGTTTTCAACAAATAATATCAAGCGATATTTGTGATACATTTCCTAAATAGAATAAAATGGTAAACTTATTTAAAGTCACAGTATACATCAGAATTGTTATTTTTTTCAAAGATAGATAATCCCTTTATTACACACCCAGTCCCTAGTTTTGCATAACCAATGTTGTTATGTTAATACACTTTTTACTTCTGTGATTGCCTTTTATTTAAGCCTCTGCAGACTGCCCCCTTATCTCAGTTCTTTAGACAGACTTGCATTTCATCCAATCAGTGCTGGCTCATAGTTAATTTAAAGTGTCTGAGCACAGTGTTATCTATTTGACACACATGAAATAACACCCTTTATTGGTGAAAAAATATAAAAATGCATTCAGAATAGAGGCGGCTCTCCAGGTCTAAGAAATTAGTATATAAACCTGCTGCTAGGTTTACCTTTCAAATAATAATACCAATAGAACAAAGTAAAATTGGTGATAAAAGTAGATATGAAAATTGTTTCAAGTGACATGCCCTATCTGAATCATGCAAGTTTATTTTGTACTAGACTGTCCCTTTAAAATTGATGCGCTATGTAGGGGTCGTCTTTCATTGTCCACATTACATTTTCGGTTTGTATCTCTTTCTTATTCTAAACTCTCTATTCTCCTCTACTCTTTCTAATGAAAAAAAACCTTCAACAAAAATATAATAAAAAATCAAATCCTTTTTTTTTGTTAAAGGCACATTCAAAACCAGAATGTTTGTTGTATAAAAAGATAGATAATCCCTTTATTATTACACATTCCCTAGTTTTGCATAACCATTGCGGTTATATTAATACACTTTTAACCTCTGTGATTTCCTTTAATTTAAGGCTCTGCAGACTGCCCCCTTATCTCAGTTATTTTGATAGACTTGCATTTCATCCAATCAGTGCTGGCTCATAGCTAACTTAAAGTGTCTGAGCACAGTGTTATCTATTTGACACACATGAACTAACACCCTATATTGGTGAAAAAATATAAAAATGCATTCAGAATAGAGGCGGCTCTCAAGGTCTAAGAAATTAGCCTGTGAAAGAGCATATGGTTAAGTTCCCAATTCACTTCTACTGTACTGACAAGTGACAACATGTATTGTCTTCTCTGGGTATTTTTTAAGAAAATAAGCAGGTACCAAATTTCAGGAGTGTGCACGTCTCTTGATCAACACTAAATGCCAGCAGTTTTGCATGAATGATTTGAAAGAGCACTAGATGTCTTCATTATCTCCTGCCATTTAGGGTTCCAGAATGCCTTGCCTCTACCTAGCAGTGACGTGCAGTAGACGGTGACTGAGGTCAGAGCCTGGTGGTTGTTGTAGGGCACTGCCAACGGCTATAAAACGCACAAGACACATATATATAAACCCAATAGAGTTAGCTTAAAGGGACAGTCAACACCAGATTTTTTGTTGTTTAAAAAGATAGATAATCCCTTTGCTTTATTACCCATTCGTCAGTTTTGTATAAACCAAAACAGCTATAATAATAATAGACGTATTAGCTCTGTAATTACCTTGTATGTAAGCCTATGCAAACTTCCCTGTTATTTCAGTCACTTTGATCGACTAACATTTTAGCCATTCAGTGCTCACTCCTAGGTAAATTCACATGCGTGAGCTCAATGTTATCTTTACGAAATACATGAACTAATGCCCTCTAGTGTTGAAAAACGGTCAAAATGCATTCAGATTCGAGGCTGTCTTCAAGGTCTAAGAAATTAGTAATTGCTGTATATGATTATGAACCTCCTAGGTTTAGCTTTCAAGTATACCAAGAGAACAAATCAAATTTTTTTAAAAAACTAAATTTGTAAGTTGTTTAAAATTTACATGCCCTATTTCAATCATGTAAATTTTCTTTTGTATTTTACTGTCCCTTTAAAGTTACGATTAAATTACATGACAATTAGCATTCTTTACAACACACGCAATTGCATACAGGTAAGAAAATAATTAAATAGTTGTTAAATATATGCAAATGTAGTTCCAATATTTATACTTATCAACACAAATGGTACACAGAGGCAAGTGATATGGGTTTGAGGCGTATGAGCACTTACAGCTAGAGTATGGGCTGTGCTGGTATACAGCCTGGCAGTTAATATGTGTACAAGGCTGGATGACATTCATTTTTATCCTAGATATTGTTTTAATTTTTTGTTTGCATTGTAAGTAAACTATTTTCACAGGCCTGTATACAATGAAACTTTTATTTTGTAACTATCTCATCATCAACATTTATGATATGTCCAAACATACACACTCATACACTAATATACACTATAATTGTAATATAGAGTTAATAGCAAATAGCTTAAGTGGACAAGTGATGTTATTCATATAACAAGTAACAAGTAGTTTCATCATTCCTTAAGGGTGTACAGAGTTGTATTTTTATAAAATATCATTGAAAGCAGAAATTTAAACACCATTACAAGCAAAAAACCATTACTTTAATATTTCATAACAGCTTATTATTTACTGCATGCATTAACCATTATTCTGTTTTTTTTTCAAATATACTTCAGCACAACAATATGGAAAGATAGTTCATATCAATAATGATACCTTATAAATAACATTAAAGCCATAACTTTGTCAAAAATGTATGCTCCTAAGCAAACCACAGATATAGGAGTAATTTGTAAATTCCATAAGTTATCTCACGTCACAATACCAATCGCGTGATTCGATATGCTGGAGCAACTCGGAGCTTACCAGTCCACCTCAGCATTTGCTGTGAGTTGTTTGACTCTCATCTAGGGCGCCCCTTCATTCTGTTTTAACCACAGATATAGGAAAAATTTGCAAATTCCATTTCACGTCACAATACCAATCGTGTGATTCGATATACTGGAGCGACTCAGAGCTCACCGGTCCCCCTCGGTATTTGTTGTGAGCTGTTTGACTCTCGTCTAGGGCGCCCCTTCATTCCTTTTTAACCACATATATAGGAGAAATTTACAAATTCCAATAGTTATCTCACAATACCAATCGAGTGATTTGATTTGCTAGACGGACTCGGAGTCGGAGCTTAACGGTCCCCCCAGGGTATTTGCTGTGATAGACAGTTAGCATTATATGGACATGGACTCTTCATTAATATGGCTTCAAATGTTATGTATAAGGCACAATTATTGATATGAACTTTCTTTTCATATTGTTGTTCTGAAGTATCTTTTGAAAAACCAAGAATAATGGTTATGCATGCAGTAAATAATAAGCTGTTATGAAATATTAAATTAATGGTTTTGTGCTTGTAATGGTGTATACATTTCTGCTTTCATGGATATGTTATAAAGTTACAATACAACTCCTTGCACTGTTATGTTATCAATGATGAAACTGGTTGTTGTTACATGGATAATTGTCAGTTGTCAGCTTCAGCT
Source organism: Bombina bombina (assembly GCF_027579735.1). Taxonomy (NCBI): domain Eukaryota; kingdom Metazoa; phylum Chordata; class Amphibia; order Anura; family Bombinatoridae; genus Bombina; species Bombina bombina. Next base: position 7,917,117 of record NC_069499.1, read on the forward strand.
GTTTGATATTAATTCTATGTGTGTTAAGTTTACAGCGCTGGACTTCAAATACTTAGGCCTCTTTTATGATAACCTCCTCCTGCTTATAAAAAATGTGATAAGTGATAGAATAAATTAAAAGTACAATAGCTTTAAGTATTAAAAACTATGGTTAAAAGTAATTACAAGATTTGATGTTAAGAAGTGATAAGTATAAAATTCTTACACACTCAATATAAAGTAATGTGTGATGATAATATACAAATAAACCACAATAGGAGAAATAGCAACAAAAACATAGATTGATTTAATATAATAAGATGATAAACGAATAACACTTGATAACAGGAAGCAGCAAGAAATTTAAGCATATAGAAAACATTTTCTGTAGATTTTGCTTTTTCAATAATGCATGGACAATCAAAATAAACAATCTATACAATACATCAAACCATCTTAATGAATTTTGTTGAACTGAACAATTCATATATAAAAGAGAGAGAGCACATAATATAAATATTCTTAATTGACATAAAATGAATCCTTTCTGAAAAAAAAATAATCCAATGGATCAGTATAGAAAATTTACTTATAACATTTTTTTTTTTTAAAAGACCTGAAATCGGATGAAACGCTTAGAAAGCTGTGTATTTTGAAAAGCTGTACCCAGGATTTGTTTCCTTATATCAAATAAAGATCCCGAACCAAACCGGGAAGTTTGCAAGCTGTCTACTGCTTCCTGCGTACATTTAAGTAATAAGAGCAGGAAAATCACTGAGAAAAGAAACACCGGTTTACCACGGTGACTTGCGCAAGTCTGAAAAGAACTGGGACAAACAATCATCTACAATCATTACCGAGCACCGACATCATAAGCCTGCAAGATATCATATTGTGGACTCTAAAGGGTGAGATTACCTGCACAGCAGGCCACGTATATATCCACCTATGGTATAAAGAAACACCGGTTTACCACGGTGACTTGCGCAAGTCTGAAAAAAACTGGGTCCAACAATCATCTACAATCATTACCGAGCACCGACATCAGAAGCCTGCCAGATCTCAGATTGTGGACGCTGAAGGGTGAGATTGCATGCACAGCATGCCAGGTATATATCCACCTAATGTATGAATCTGACAAGTAAGATCTGTGTGTACTAAACTGTGCTCCTAACATTTCACAGCTGGACTCTGAAAGTTTTAATAGTGGCTGTCCACTACTATTTTTACTGAACTACTAATCATAACTTTTAAGAAATAAATTGAAACTACAAATTGTGACCGCAAAAAGACTATTACCTTTAACTATAGGTACAGCTAAGATACAAAACAACTTTTAAGTGATAAATTGAAACTACATTTTTGGGACGCTAAAAGACTATTAGCTTTAACTATAGGTACAGCTAAAGATACCAAAACGCCTACCTATTTGACATGCTTTTTTTTTTTTTAAAAAAAGGTAATTCTCTATAATGATCCATTGGATTAATTATTTTAAGAAAGGAATCATTTTATGTCGATCAAGACTTTTTAAATTCTGGGCTCTCTCTCTTTTATATATGAATTTTGCAACCAAATTCATTAAGTTGGTTTGATGTAGACATTCTTTCATTTGATTGTCTTATTTTATTTTGTTTGTCCATGCATTATTAAAAAAGCTAAATCTACCAAAAATATTTTTTATATACTTAATTTTTTTTCTGCTTCCTTTTATCAAGTGTTATTCGTTTATCATCTTTTTATATTAAATCAATCTATGTTTTTCTAGCTAATTCTCCTATTGTGGTTTATTTGTATATTATCATCACACATTACTTTATATTGATTGTGTAAGAATTTTATAATTATTACTTATTATCATCAAATTTTGTTATTACTTTTACCCATAGTTTTTAATACTTAAAGCTATTGTAGCGCTACTTTTAATTTATTCTATCACTTATCATATTAATTTTATGTGACTTGCAGTTTGCAAAATGAATGCATTACTTTCAATATATATATATATACACACACACGTACACTACCAACACACTCTGACACATATTTTATACACACTATGGGAGCTGCCTCAGATTGGGTTTATTCTTGTCTGCTCTGAGCTGCAACAACTCTGTGGGTGGTGCTGGACGCTGGTGCTCGCGGCTCATAGGAAATACTAGTCATGGTGAGCAATGGATCTAAGCAGACCGGTAGTGCTCACTCACTGCCTCTCTCCATAACTTAACAAGTGAATAAAATATATGTATTTGTTATTTAGAAATATTAATTGTATTCATTCAGTTTTGACCGCATATGGCCAGTGCCCCTGACTGCACGTCCCTGCTACCTAGGTATCTAGTTTTACTTTTCAGAAAAAGATTATCAAGCGATATTTTATGTACATTTCCTAAATAAAAGTACATTAAATGGGAAACCTATTTTAAATTGCTGCACTCATTAAAGGGCGTCTCACATTGTCCTCATGAATTTATGTGTTTAATTATATCTCTTATTCTAAACTCTGTTGTCTTTTCTCTACTTTACACGCACACACTCTGTCTCATACACAGACATACACAAAAAAACTAAACAAAAACAAATAAATCAAAACCAATCCCTTTTATGTGTTAGTTAAAGCAGTTTGCCTTGACAATTTCTTTGCAGGGAATGGTATATTTATTATTTAACCCTAAATTTGTCACTGTTCAGACAGAGCAAAAGTTTTAAGTTCTCTAGTTACTTCTACTGTACTGACATTGTTTTCTCTGGGTATCTTTGTTGAAATTAAGTAGGAATAAAAGCTCAGGAGTGTGCACGTCTCTTGATCACTAAATGGCAGCAGTCTTGCAAGAATGAATTGAAACAGCACTGGATGTCTGCAGTCTGCACTATTTCCTGCCATTTAGGGGCCCAGAATGCCTTGCCTCTACCTAGGTATCTTGTTTTCAACATAGATTATCAAGCGATATTTGTTGTACATTTCCTAAATAGAATTTAATCAGAAACTTATTGAAAATTGCTGCGCTCTGTAGTTGGGCGTCACTCATTATGCATATGAAATTGAAGGCTTTTATATCTTTTTTTGTGGTTTGGTACGGTAAGTACTAGGTACATTATTAATTTAAAATGAATCACATGATCACCTTGCTAACTTGGAAGTTTTTCTAACACCAAGGATGGCATGATTTAGGCCAAACATTTCACCCCCAATAATTTAAAACAAAAGGTGTACAATTGTATATTTAAAAAGAAATTAATGTTGAAAATTTTTCAAATCTTTATCTAATCAACAATTTGAAGTTTAATTTTGACATTATCTTTTTAATGCTTGACACACCTTTTTAAAAGCCTCTCTCTTAAAATGCACATGGTATTGTGCCATCCATGCCACCATGGTAGTTTACTTTTGAAACATGCCGAGAATGGAATGGATTTTTAATTCCCCTGTAAATTTGCTTCCTTCCAGTTATCCTTTTTAGGAATCTGAGAAGAATACTTTGCAATTGATTATGGTCTGTAATAGCGGACCTCTTAAAGGGACATCACATGCTATTTAAAAACAGCTAATAATAAATTAATTAATTGTTTTAAGGATTGTGCAAGTTCAATTTTAACATTGAAGATTGCATCTAAATGTGCAGTGCACATCACAAATACTCAGCCTGAGTCTTGCTAATTGACTTAGTTATTGATCATCTTTAAGATTAACAGAATATATAAAATGATGAGCTAATCAAAAAAAGAAATATTACACAAAACCAGTGGATAAACACTACAGTGCACAAATGCACATTTACTGAGTGAATTATTTAATAAATGTTCAAAATTGTTCATTCTCAGACAGTCACACAGCACAGAGATGAAACAGTTACAAGTTGGTTCCTTTTTTTTCTTGTAGACAAGAAATATTTAGACATATTATCTCTAAAGTAAAACAAAACAACTATTGATAATTTTATTGACAAATTTTTGTTCATTGAAGATAATCAAATCAGTCACGCTTGACTTTAGTCTCTGTCTCACCCACAGCTCTTGTGTCAAACTAAATTTTATTGTAAGATTAAGAAAATCTATACCTTGTATAGAAATTAGTGACCACAAAAAAAATACATTTTCTAACTTTGAAAAAGAAAAAAAAAAAAAGATCCGAAAGTAATGTTTTTTAGTCTATTATAATATTCAAAAAGGTGAAATGTGTTGAGATATAAAAATACATCAACCATAGGCAGCCCGTTTCGCCATCTTTGTGCCTCATTCATTTTCCAAAATTTTATTTTTTGTATGGTTGATGTTCAACTCAACTCAAGCATTTCATCTTTTTGAGATTTTATATCTATATTTAAAATTAAAATACTCAATTCCTCATTTATTCCTTAAAACTTCAGAATCTTATGATATGATGATCATTGATAGAGGATCACATGTGAAATAATCTACCATAGGTGGTATTTTTTAATCGGTTACTATACTAACCTTCCTCTATAACCAACCATTTAAAGGGACATGAAACCTTTCTTTTGTAATGTCCTTTTTATATTTCACATGTATTTATCATAAATATTTTTTTTTTACATTTTAAACATTGATACTTAGTAATATTTAATTGGAGGAGGCTCATATGGGCCAAACAGGCTGTCTATGGCTGGTGATGTTAATCACTCAAATTACACATTGAGTGAAATAATTAACCTACGCCATACTGACGAGCCCCAAGATAGGGCGAAACAGTCTTATTTCATTCATAACCCCCCTCTATTAAATCACTGTAGTTGATTAGGTAGGTTACTATGGAGGCAGGGGTGTATATTTTGGCCTTGGCAAACAAGGCCCTTGCCTAGGGCAGCATATATGTGAGCGGTGCAGTAGATTTGTTGTGGCTATATTTCATAGAGTTATTTTAGAAGTATTATACAGGTATCTAATGAGAGACTTAGTTTACGAAACTTAAAATCAAGGGAGTATAATAAGAGAGGTAACTCTGAACCTTTCTTTTATTCCAATAGCTATTAGTTTTCTTGCATTTCCAACACTCAGCATTGTGCTTGCAAAGTATTGAATCTGAGTTTTTCTACATATATTGTAGTAATAGTTGTGTATTTGTATGTGTGAGTGTATATATTTTTTTTTTTTTTTTATACTCTTTATTTTATGCCAGCCAGACCATGTACATTCAACAACAATTAATTAATAAACAAAAGAAAAGCAGATCAAGTATAAATCCATTATACAATTTGTTTGCACATTGCATCATGTCAACCAAATACAAAGTAAGAAATAGTCAAACATTTACACAGATAAGGAATATCATTGTCCTCTTAACGCTATGTACATTGAAATCAAAAAGAGCAATCCATATTAGTTCCACTTATCTAATATTGAGGTTGATTAGGCTGGTAATTTCCTAATTTCTATATTAACCCCAAATAAAACATCTAACCTATAAAACAAAACCAAAAACAGAAACAAAAAAAAAACAAAAACACAGCAAATCACCCTATTTCTTAAGACAATATGTCTTCCATACAATTAATGACTAATGTGATATCCCTAAATGGGTATAGAATCTGCTCCTGTTGTGTTCTAGCAAAAGATCTTATCAAGGGACCCCACTTTATAAGAAACAATTTTACTTCATTTTCTTTAGAAGCTTGTGTTGCATATTGTTCTAATATCATCTGTTTCATTAAAAAGTTCTTCCATTCTACAAAACTAAGGCCTAGATTTAGAGTTCGGCGGTAGCCGTCAAAACCAGCGTTAGAGGCTCCTAACGCTGGTTTTGGCCGCCCGCTGGTATTTGGAGTCAGTGATTAAAGGGTCTAACGCTCACTTTACAGCCGCGACTTTTCCATACCGCAGATCCCCCTACGCCATTTGCGTAGCCTATCTTTTCAATGGGATCTTCCTAACGCCGGTATTTAGAGTCGTTTCTGCAGTGAGCGTTAGAGCTCTAACGACAAGATTCCAGCCGCCTGAAAATAGCAGGAGTTAAGAGCTTTCTGGCTAACGCCGGTTTATAAAGCTCTTAACTACTGTACCCTAAAGTACACTAACACCCATAAACTACCTATGTACCCCTAAACCGAGGTCCCCCCACATCGCCGCCACTCGATTAAAATTTTTAACCCCTAATCTGCCGACCGCCACCTACGTTATACTTATGTACCCCTAATCTGCTGCCCCTAACACCGCCGACCCCTGTATTATATCTATTAACCCCTAACTTGCCCCCCACAACGTCGCCGCAAGCTACTTAAAATAATTAACCCCTAATCTTCCGACCGCAAATCGCCGCCACCTACGTTATCCCTATGTACCCCTAATCTGCTACCCCTAACATCGCCGACCCCTATGTTATATTTATTAACCCCTAATCTGCCCCCCTCAACGTCGCCGACACCTACCTACACTTATTAACCCCTAATCTGCCGAGCGGACCTGAGCGCTACTATAATAAAGTTATTAACCCCTAATCCGCCTCACTAACCCTATCATAAATAGTATTAACCCCTAATCTGCCCTCCCTAACATCGCCGACACCTACCTTCAATTATTAACCCCTAATCTGCCGACCGGAGCTCACCGCTATTCTAATAAATGGATTAACCCCTAAAGCTAAGTCTAACCCTAACACTAACACCCCCCTAACTTAAATATAATTTTTATCTAACGAAATAAATTAACTCTTATTAAATAAATAATTCCTATTTAAAGCTAAATACTTACCTGTAAAATACATCCTAATATAGCTACAATATAAATTATAATTATATTATAGCTATTTTAGGATTAATATTTATTTTACAGGCAACTTTGTAATTATTTTAACCAGGTACAATAGCTATTTAATAGTTAAGAACTATTTAATAGTTACCTAGTTAAAATAATAACAAATTTACCTGTAAAATAAATCCTAAGCTAAGATATAATTAAACCTAACACTACCCTATCAATAAAATAATTAAATAAACTACCTACAATTACCTACAATTAACCTAACACTACACTATCAATAAATTAATTAAACACAATTGCTACAAATAACTACAATTAAATAAACTAGCTAAAGTACAAAAAATAAAAAAGAACTAAGTTACAGAAAATAATAAAATATTTACAAACATAAGAAAAATATTACAACAATTTTAAACTAATTACACCTACTCTAAGCCCCCTAATAAAATAACAAAGCCCCCCAAAATAAAAAATTCCCTACCCTATTCTAAAATACAAATATTACAAGCTCTTTTACCTTACCAGCCCTGAACAGGGCCCTTTGCGGGGCATGCCCCAAGAATTTCAGCTCTTTTGCCTGTAAAAAAAAACATACAATACCCCCCCCCCAACATTACAACCCACCACCCACATACCCCTAATCTAACCCAAACCCCCCTTAAATAAACCTAACACTACCCCCCTGATGATCTTCCTACCTTGTCTTCACCATGCCAGGTTCACCGATCCGTCCTGGCTCCAAGATCTTCATCCAACCCAAGCGGGGGCTAGACATCCACTGAAGAAGTCCAGAAGAGGGTCCAAAGTCTTCCTCCTATCCGGCAAGAAGAGGACATCCGGACCGGCAAACATCTTCTCCAAGCGGCATCTTCTATCTTCTTCCATCCGATGACGACCGGCTCCATCTTGAAGACCTCCAGCGCGGATCCATCCTCTTCTTCCGACGACTAGACGACGAATGACGGTTCCTTTAAGGGACGTCATCCAAGATGGCGTCCCTCGAATTCCGATTGGCTGATAGGATTCTATCAGCCAATCGGAATTAAGGTAGGAATTTTCTGATTGGCTGATGGAATCAGCCAATCAGAATATAGTTCAATCCGATTGGCTGATCCAATCAGCCAATCAGATTGAGCTCGCATTCTATTGGCTGATCGGAACAGCCAATAGAATGCGAGCTCAATCTGATTGGCTGATTGGATCAGCCAATCGGATTGAACTATATTCTGATTGGCTGATTCCATCAGCCAATCAGAAAATTCCTACCTTAATTCCGATTGGCTGATAGAATCCTATCAGCCAATCGGAATTCGAGGGACGCCATCTTGGATGACGTCCCTTAAAGGAACCGTCATTCGTCGTCTAGTCGTCGGAAGAAGAGGATGGATCCGCGCTGGAGGTCTTCAAGATGGAGCCGGTCGTCATCGGATGGAAGAAGATAGAAGATGCCGCTTGGAGAAGATGTTTGCCGGTCCGGATGTCCTCTTCTTGCCGGATAGGAGGAAGACTTTGGACCCTCTTCTGGACTTCTTCAGTGGATGTCTAGCCCCCGCTTGGGTTGGATTAAGATCTTGGAGCCAGGACGGATCGGTGAACCTGGCATGGTGAAGACAAGGTAGGAAGATCATCAGGGGGGTAGTGTTAGGTTTATTTAAGGGGGGTTTGGGTTAGATTAGGGGTATGTGGGTGGTGGGTTGTAATGTTGGGGGGGGGGGTATTGTATGTTTTTTTTTACAGGCAAAAGAGCTGAAATTCTTGGGGCATGCCCCGCAAAGGGCCCTGTTCAGGGCTGGTAAGGTAAAAGAACTTGTAATATTTGTATTTTAGAATAGGGTAGGGAATTTTTTATTTTGGGGGGCTTTGTTATTTTATTAGGGGGCTTAGAGTAGGTGTAATTAGTTTAAAATTGTTGTAATATTTTTCTTATGTTTGTAAATATTTTATTATTTTCTGTAACTTAGTTCTTTTTTATTTTTTGTACTTTAGCTAGTTTATTTAATTGTAGTTATTTGTAGCAATTGTGTTTAATTAATTTATTGATAGTGTAGTGTTAGGTTAATTGTAGGTAATTGTAGGTAGTTTATTTAATTATTTTATTGATAGGGTAGTGTTAGGTTTAATTATATCTTAGGTTAGGATTTATTTTACAGGTAAATTTGTTATTATTTTAACTAGGTAACTATTAAATAGTTCTTAACTATTTAATAGCTATTGTACCTGGTTAAAATAATTACAAAGTTGCCTGTAAAATAAATATTAATCCTAAAATAGCTATAATATAATTATAATTTATATTGTAGCTATATTAGGATTTATTTTACAGGTAAGTATTTAGCTTTAAATAGGAATCATTTATTTAATAAGAGTTAATTTATTTCGTTAGATAAAAATTATATTTAACTTAGGGGGGTGTTAGTGTTAGGGTTAGACTTAGCTTTAGGGGTTAATACATTTATTAGAATAGCGGTGAGCTCCGGTCGGCAGATTAGGGGTTAATAATTGAAGGTAGGTGTCGGCGATGTTAGGGAGGGCAGATTAGGGGTTAATACTATTTATGATAGGGTTAGTGAGGCGGATTAGGGGTTAATAACTTTATTATAGTAGCGCTCAGGTCCGCTCGGCAGATTAGGGGTTAATAAGTGTAGGCAGGTGTCGGCGACGTTGTGGGGGGCAGATTAGGGGTTAATAAATATAACATAGGGGTCGGCGATGTTAGGGCAGCAGATTAGGGGTACATAGGGATAACGTAGGTGGCGGCGGTTTACGGAGCGGCAGATTAGGGGTTAAAAGTGTAATGCAGGGGTCAGCGATAGCGGGGGCGGCAGATTAGGGGTTAATAAGTGTAAGGTTAGGGGTGTTTAGACTCGGGGTACATGTTAGAGTGTTAGGTGCAGACGTAGGAAGTGTTTCCCCATAGGAAACAATGGGGCTGCGTTAAGAGCTGAACGCTGCTTTTTTGCAGGTGTTAGGTTTTTTTTCAGCTCAAACTGCCCCATTGTTTCCTATGGGAGAATCGTGCACGAGCACGTTTTTGATGCCGGCCGCGTCCGTAAGCAACTCTGGTATCGAGAGTTGCATTTGCGGTAAATATGCTCTACGCTCCTTTTTTGGAGCCTAACGCAGCATTTGTTTGAACTCTCGATACCAGAGTTAAATTTATGGTGCGGCCAGAAAAAAACCCGCGGAGCGTTAACAGCCCTTTTACCGCCGAACTCCAAATCTAGGCCTAAGTTTTTTTTTATTTTTCAAATTTTTAGATATGATATTTCTAGCAGTTAATACCACTATATTTCCCAATTTGATATCTTGAGTCTGATCTTCATAGATCAAGAAGATAATTTGTTCTATATTAAAATAGATCTGCCTATCCAAAACATTAGTGTCAGGTTTCCTCTTAGAGAATGGTTAATACCATCATCAGACCGTCCCTTTAAGGATTCCAATACTTCATTCACTCCACCCTATATAAACACCACATTGGCCCTTCCCTCATTGCTTAGTATTGAAGTGAATATCTCATTCTTATCCTGAGCCTATCCTGTGAACGCTGTTCACACCTCAGTCTCCCTGCTGCTGCAGATTCACCTGTGAACGCTGTTCACACTGAAGTTACTTTGTTTTTCCTCTCTTAACTGTGAACGCTGTTCACACTTTATTCGCAACATACAGCAAACCTGCTTTAACTCTCATTCTGTGTCAGTGTCTTTCCGGATTTACCCTTCACCTACCTACAACTCGGATCTCCGGTTTCACTTACAGCTCTGCTCTACTTCCAAGTGCTACGCTAACGGCTCTCCTTGCGGTGACGTCACACGCCTGCTGCTCACTCTCTCCGGATCAACTGCTTTCAGTCAGTGTACTTCTACCACTCCATAATTAGTAAGTGTGCGAATTTGTCTAAGATATATTCACATATCTATTCATATATCTCTCACCTGCCTTATTGTACTTTGTTGCCGGATAACTCTGATTAACTACCCCTCAGCTTAACCTTTTATGTTTTCATCTGGCTTTTCCTTATTGCCGTATTGACTCTTATTTTTTCATACCATTTTTATGTTTTTCAACCGGTTCTACCTATAACACAAGGGGTCATACTCTCTGCCATTTTTTCATGTTTGTGCACATACTTTTTTCTTTTTTATTTTTTATGATCTTGCATTCCTTGGGAAAACTAAAGTACATTTCTCCCTGCTGCAATTATTAGTGCTAATTAGCACATGTGGCAGCAATAGGGTTAATGTGCTTGTAAATCCCTATAACAATTACAGCCTGGTGATACAAGGTAACCACTATTGCTCCTACACTTACAAGTGTGGTTCCCTGTATCTTTTTGCTACAAATAATTATTAGTATCTATTTGACTCAGCAGTTGTGGTTCAGTACTTCATTCGCTATTGTCTGTATTTTTCTAGATACAAGACTGAGCATTGTGACAGAATACTAAGCCTTTCCAATTATGGACCCAGCTGAGATCAATGTCCAGATGCAAGCATTAAATCAAAGGGTTGACCTTTTAACTACTGGGTTAAATACCCTTAACGCAGAAAATGATTCACTTAAAGCCTATATTAGGGACGTAGTGGACAAAAGAATCCCTCTTACAGAACCGCAGGTTAGCCCCCCAGAAAAGTTCTATGGTGACAGGGCCCTCTACAGGGAGTTTAAAAATGCCTGTCTGTTAATGTTTGCACTCAAGCCACAAACCTACCCTAATGACAGGGTTAGAGTACTCACTACTATATCATATCTTAGAGGAGAGCCACGTACCTGGGCTAATACCTATTTTGAAAGTAATGAAGAGATATTGAATTCTCTTGAGAATTTTTTCATTGCAATGGGTCAACTTTATGAAGATCCTTACAAGCAGCTTACCGCTGAAAACGCTATGAGGGCTCTTAAACAAAAAAAAAAAAAGAGAGTGGTAGAGGACTATATCACAGAATTCAAAAAGTGGGCAAAGGATTCCCAGTGGAACAACCTTTCCCTCAGAAATCAATTCAGATTAGGCCTCTCAGATGGTATTAAGGATGAGCTATCAAGATCAGAGCTCCCTAACACTCTAGAAGAGTTAATGACACTCAGCATAGCTATAGATAGGCGTCTTAGGGAAAGACACCAGGAAAGGTCCAGTCATGACCCTATCTCAAAAAAGCTTGGTACAAGTACACATGTTCAATCATCCAGCAAAAGTTCTACTGAACCTATGGAGATTGGATTCGTAAAAGGACCTTTATCACCCCAAGAAAAACTTAGAAGACGTAATAATAACTTATGTTTATACTGTGCATCTGAGGACCATACAGTCAAGGAATGTCCTTCCCTCTTGAGACAAAATAAGGGTAAGAACCTTTCTCAATCCTTTTGTTGTAACACCCAGCACAGTTCATCCTCTTATCTAAGATTACACCTTCTTTTGCAGTGGGATCAGTTGCGTCTACCCGCCTCCGCGATAATTGACTCTGGAGCCACAGCTTCCTACATTGATAAAGATTTCTGCACTACCAATAAAATACCACTGATGAAAAAAAAACTCTCCTGTCTTTTTAAGAGGTATAGATAGGAATCCCATAACCACTGGGCCTGTAGATTACCATACTATCCCCCTACTGGTAACATGTTCTGACCACCATAAGGAATACTTATCATTTGACGTTATTTGTTCTCCTGTTTCACCTATAGTTTTAGGCATTCAATGGTTACATACACATAACCCACAGATTAATTGGAATACATCAACACTTACATTTAATTCTCCTTATTGTATAAAAACCTGTCTCCCAAACAGCATTCTTCAAACTTCTGTAGTGACTACTCATAGTGACATACCTGAGGTTTATAGAGATTTTACAGACGTCTTTAGTAAAAAGGAGGCTGAAAGTCTTCCTCCTCATAGGAAGTACGATTGTCCCATAGAGATCTATCCAGGATCAGAGATCCCCTTTGGACACATATTTCCACTATCAAATTCTGAATTAGAACACCTCAAAACTTATCTGGAAGAGAACTTAAAAAAAGGCTTTATCCGACCTTCCACCTCTCCAGCTGGAGCAGGTATTTTTTTTGTTAAAAATAAAGATGGGACTCTTAGACCCATAGTTGACTATCGTCAATTAAACAAGATCACAGTGAAGAATCGTTACCCCCTACCTCTTATCCCTGAGCTCATTGAGAGACTCGAAGGGGCTAGATTCTTCACAAAGTTAGATCTAAGGGGAGCATACAATCTGGTCCGTATAAGATCTGGCGACGAATGGCTGACGGCGTTTCGTACTCGGTACGGCCTCTTTGAATACGTCGTCATGCCATTCGGGTTGTGTAATGCCCCTGCTACCTTCCAGCATCTGATAAACGACCTATTTAGAGACGTCTTAGACGTCTTTATAGTTATTTACTTGGATGATATCCTTATATACTCCAAGACCTATGAACAGCATATACATCATGTTAGACAAGTTTTATCTAGGCTAAGGAGTAATTACTTGTATGTCAAGGCTGAGAAATGCATTTTCAATTCACAAACTATTTCGTTCCTTGGATATGAGATCTCCCCTTCTGGGATTCGTATGGAGGATAAGAAAATAACAGCAATATTAAATTGGCCTACACCAAAGTCCAAACGTCAGGTACAGTGTTTCATGGGGTTTGCTAACTTTTATCGTAAATTTATAAGAAATTTTTCTAAGTTAGCAATACCTCTAACCAGACTTACTAAAGCCAACATACCTTTTAAATGGACAGTTGAGTCACAGGAAGCTTTTGATTTCTTCAAACAGAAATTCACTAGTGCACCTATTCTACATTTTCCAGACCCTAAACTCCAGTATATTTTAGAGGTCGACGCCTCCAATTATGCGATAGGTGCAGTTTTATCACAAAGGCTCGCCATAACGAAACCTTTACACCCTGTGGCCTTCTACTCACGAACCCTAAGCACCGCTGAACAAAACTACCCCATAGGGGAGAAGGAACTCCTCGCCATAAAACTTTCTCTCGAACATTGGCGTCACCTATTAGAAAGTACTGAATTACCAACTCTGATATATACAGACCACCGTAATCTCCAATACCTGAAAACTACAAGAACCTTATCCGCCAGACAAGTTAGGTGGAACCTCTTTTTCTCACGGTTTAACTTCCTCATTAACTATCGTCCATCCTCAAAAAACCAGAAGGCAGATGCTCTCTCACGAATGCCGGGAGAACCGAATACCTCTCATCCTCAACAGACTGTGATTCCTTCTCAGAACTTTCTTTGTTTTACTTTTGACAGTTTACCTCTTCTTATGAAGGAACAACAAACTGATCAGACTAAACCACTTCCCCTCTTACAACGTAACTCAGAGGGATGCTACTGTTTCCACAACCGTCTTTATATTCCACCATCTCTTAGAAGATCTCTACTCGAAGCAGTACACGACTCCCCTCTTGCGGGACACCCTGGAATTGCTAAAACTCAAGAATTAGCCAAAAGGAACTATTGGTGGCCAAAGATGAGTAGTGATATTACACAACATGTCTTAACATGTCCTAATTGTACCACTTCTAAGAGGAAAAAACAACCTCCCTATGGTCTTTTACTCCCACTACCAACTCCCAAAAGACCCTGGACTGAAATTGCCTTAGATTTCATAGTCGATTTACCACTATCCGCAAGAAACAATACTATCCTTGTTGTCGTAGACCTATTCACCAAAATGTGCCATTTCATCCCATTTAACAAGTTACCTACTTCTCTCGAGACTGTTCAGCTCCTGATCAGTCATGTTATCAAACTTCATGGTTTACCTCAAACTATACTATCCGACCGTGGAACTCAATTCTCCAGTAAATTATGGAAGGAATTCTGTAGATTATTCCACATTGATAGACGACTGACCAGTGCATACCACCCACAGTCAAATGGACAAACGGAACGTTGTAACCAATGGCTAGAACAATTCCTGAGGTCCTACTGCTCCACACAACAACATCTCTGGGCAGAATATCTTCCATATGCTGAGTTCTGCTATAATAATACATTACACTCAGCTACTAATCAGACACCATTTTACTCTAACTATGGCTTCCATCCTACATTTCAATTACATCCAACCCAAGATTCTACCTCTCCCACCATTTCTGAGATCTCAAACATCATCTCTTCGAACTTCAAGTGTATTGAGACCTCTATACAGAACGCTAAAAATATGTACAAAAAATATTATGATAAACATAGGACACCACCACCACAATATAAGGTTGGAGATTTGGTCTGGCTCTCGACCAAGAATCTCAGAATGAATTGTCCCTCCAAAAAACTGTCACCTCTCTATGTTGGACCTTATCCAATAGAACACATAATCAATGTCAATGCAGTTCGTCTCACTCTACCTAGTACTTTGAAAATCCACCCAACCTTTCATGTGTCCCTGCTTAAGCCGTACCGTGCTCTGAGGGGATCTTCCAAACCTTCCTACATTCCAACTGTTCAAATTGATCCGAACCTAGAATACGAAGTTCGAGATATACTGGATTCACGGCTCAGTCATGGCACTCTGCAGTACCTGGTTAGTTGGAAGGGCTACCCTCAGGATGATGATTCTTGGGAACCGGCGACTAACATTTCAGCTCCCAGGTTGATCTCTCGTTTCCATCAGAGGAACCCGGAACGTCCAGCACCTTGAGCTCCGGTGTCGCTCCTTGAAGGGGGGATCCTGTCAGGTTTCCTCTTAGAGAATGGTTAATACCATCATCAGACCGTCCCTTTAAGGATTCCAATACTTCATTCACTCCACCCTATATAAACACCACATTGGCCCTTCCCTCATTGCTTAGTATTGAAGTGAATATCTCATTCTTATCCTGAGCCTATCCTGTGAACGCTGTTCACACCTCAGTCTCCCTGCTGCTGCAGATTCACCTGTGAACGCTATTCACACTGAAGTTACTTTGTTTTTCCTCTCTTAACTGTGAACGCTGTTCACACTTTATTCGCAACATACAGCAAACCTGCTTTAACTCTCATTCTGTGTCAGTGTCTTTCCGGATTTACCCTTCACCTACCTACAACTCGGATCTCCGGTTTCACTTACAGCTCTGCTCTACTTCCAAGTGCTACGCTAACGGCTCTCCTTGCGGTGACGTCACACGCCTGCTGCTCACTCTCTCCGGATCAACTGCTTTCAGTCAGTGTACTTCTACCACTCCATAATTAGTAAGTGTGCGAATTTGTCTAAGATATATTCACATATCTATTCATATATCTCTCACCTGCCTTATTGTACTTTGTTGCCGGATAACTCTGATTAACTACCCCTCAGCTTAACCTTTTATGTTTTCATCTGGCTTTTCCTTATTGCCGTATTGACTCTTATTTTTTCATACCATTTTTATGTTTTTCAACCGGTTCTACCTATAACACAAGGGGTCATACTCTCTGCCATTTTTTCATGTTTGTGCACATACTTTTTTCTTTTTTATTTTTTATGATCTTGCATTCCTTGGGAAAACTAAAGTACATTTCTCCCTGCTGCAATTATTAGTGCTAATTAGCACATGTGGCAGCAATAGGGTTAATGTGCTTGTAAATCCCTATAACAATTACAGCCTGGTGATACAAGGTAACCACTATTGCTCCTACACTTACAAGTGTGGTTCCCTGTATCTTTTTGCTACAAATAATTATTAGTATCTATTTGACTCAGCAGTTGTGGTTCAGTACTTCATTCGCTATTGTCTGTATTTTTCTAGATACAAGACTGAGCATTGTGACAATTAGATAGCCAGAATTCAATCTTTCGCCAAAATTGTTTGATAATTGGACACTCCCAGACCATATGTATAAGGTCTGCTGCTTTTATTTTACACTTGGGACACTTATCAAACTCTTTATATCCCCAATCCGACCCTTTTTTGTGAGTGTAATAGGTTTTGTAGAGTAGTTTTATATGCGCCTCCCTCCAAGTCTTGGATACCGTTATTTTAGTTACACTCTGTATTGATTTTTTTAGGTAATCTGAGTCTATCTGGAAATGGGGACTCCATTTTCCAGCTATATGCTCTAAGTTGGCAATTCCTTCTTGTATTGATAACATTTTATACCATGGTGATATAGAATAAATACTGTGTTTAACCATTCCTATCCAGGATTCTAATCTCTCCCAATCCCACTTGTATCCATTGTTTCTAACTAATTTATCTGTATAATGCTTAATTTGTAGGTAGGCAAAAAAATCTTTATTAATCAGGCCGAATTCTTCTTTTAACATTTCAAAGGACTTCACAAATTTTCTGTCTAGATTTATAATTTGAAATTCAGGAAAAGCCGGATTATTCAGAATTTCCAAATGTTTGGATATTCTAAATTTCACCTTAAGTTTTCCACATATTTTTTGCCACGCCCAAATAGGATAATATAACGTTTTTAACCTTTTCAGTTCGCTTGGTAATTCCGTTCTAGATAAATGCAGAAAGTTTATCATTTTAATTGGAAAGAATAGATTTAATTCTATTTCAGGTATTGTGTAATATGCTACTTCAGTAAACCATTCTACTACTATCCTACTCAAAATTATCCAGTTATAATATTCTAGATTCGGGAGGGCAAATCCCCCGTTTTCCCTCGATAGAGATATTTTTTTCATTGAGATTCTAGATTTCTTTCCATTCCAAATAAACTTTTGAATATCTAGTTGCAATTTTTTTAAGTCTTTTTTAGAAATTGGTATTGGAATATTTTGCATGATATAGAGTATTTTGGGAAAGGATACCATTTTGTATAAATTTATTCTTCCCAAGATAGAGAGAGGCAATTTTGACCAGAATTTAAGGTCTTCACTTATTTTTTTAAATAACGGAGTAAAATTCATACTATACCACCTGTCTTCCGATCTAGATATGTATATTCCTAGATATCTTATACCTTCTGGTGAATTTTTAAAATATTCCTTAGTTTTTGTTCCAGTTTGCCCATTAATCATCATTAATTCCGACTTGCTAGAATTTATTTTATATCCAGAAAACGTACTAAAACTGTTTATTACTTCCATTATTATAGGGATGTTTTTTTCCAAGTTACTTACAAATAGAAGCAAATCATCTGCATATAGGGCAATCTTGCATTCGTATTTTGTCATTTTAATTCCCTCTATCTTTTCTCTCAAAACACATGCTAAAGGTTCTATAACAATGTCAAATAATAAGGGTGACAAAGGGCACCCTTGTCTAGTACCTCTCTTTAAAATTATTTCACCCGAAATTTGACCATTGACTAATAGTGCTGTACGAGGAAAATTGTAAAGTTTTTCAATCAGACTAATTATCCTTTCATGGAAACCAAACTGCTTTAGAGAAGTGTATAAGTGATTCCATTCTATGGAGTCGAAGGCTTGTGGGCGTCTAATGAGATAATCGCTGCATCAGGTTCCTTATTTTGTATCCTCCTATCATTCTGCTTCTTAAAATGGTCTAAAACAAGAAAAACTTTCCTAATATTAGATGCAGAATTTCTACCTTTCAGAAACCCAGTTTGGTCTTTATGTATTATATGTTTGAGTATCACTTGAAATCTCTCTGCCATTATACCAGTTAGTAACTTATAGTCTACGTTTAGGAGAGATATGGGTCTATATGAGTCCATTTGATCACTTTTTTTATTTGGTTTTAATATTAAGGAAGTCCAAGAAGATGTAAAACTACTTGACATATCTTTTCCATCGCAGAAATAAGAGTTAAAGAGAAACTTAAGATTAGGTATTATGTGGTCAGAGAGAATTTTATAATACTCATTAGGCAAAAAATCTGGGCCAGGAGACTTGTTATTCTTAAGGTTTTTTATCGCCTTTTCAATTTCTTTCTCTGTGATAGGTTCTATTATTTTATTCATCTCACCCTTATCTATCCTTGGGAGTTTTACATTAGACCAGAATTTTTCCTTATTAGCGAGATTTAAATTTTCGGCACTATATACCTTTTGGTAATATTCTTCTAAAGCTTTCATAATCTCCTCTGTTTTGTTCAATTTTACTCCTTCTTTATTCAGTACAGAGATAAAGTTATGACCCCTAGCTTTATTAGCCAATTTCGCAAGTAATTTTCCGGATTTGTTCCCATATCTAAAGTATTTTGAACTTGCTTTAATCTCTTGTTGTGCGGTGTTATTTAACAGCCATATATCTCTTGCTTCTTTGGCCTCTCTATATTTCTTCCAGTTGAATTCGGAAGAATCACTTATCACTCTATTATATGTTTGCGTGAGCCTTCTAGTAATTTCCTTCTCTCTTTTTTTTTTTTTTTTTTTTGATCATACATAGGTATGCTATGATTTCTCCTCTTATTACAGTTTTAGATGCTTCCCAGAAGAGTTCAGGTCTATTAGAATGTTCAGAATTATTAAGCGCGTAATCCTGCCACTTTGTCACTAAGAATGTTTTAAACTTCACGTTCTCCAATAGATATGTTGGAAAACGGAACCTTTTAATTATTGAATTATACATCTTTATCTTCAAATTTAGTGTTATAGGAGCATGATCTGATAGGGTCACGTCTCTTATTGTGGTATCAACCTCAACATCAAACAATTTTTCCGAAATCAGAAACATATCTATTCTAGAGAGGGTCTTGTGTGTTTTTGACATACAGGTATAATCTTTGCTCACAGGATTATTTTCCCTCCATATATCTTTAACATTCAGATTACTCATGAGTTTTTTAAGAAGTCTGGATTCTAGATTATCCCTTTTACTTTTTTTAATATTTTCCCCTTCTCTAAACCTATCTATCATGAGCTCAAGCTAAAGGGTAGTAGATTCAGAAGTAATTTGAGGAAGCACTTCTTTACAGAAAGAGTGATTGATTTATGGAATAAACTTCCACAAGAGGTAGTAGCAACAAACACTGTGGGGGACTTTAAAAATGCATGGGACAAGCATAGGGCTATCCTACGAACTAGATAAGTTTATACTGTTAGGTAAGGTCGGGCAGACTTGCTGGGCCTATGGCTCTTATCTGCCGTCAATATCTATGTTTCTATGTTTCTATTGGTACTTGACATACCATGTTAAAATCTCCCCCTAATATTAATAATCCCTCTGCCTCAACCAATATGTGTGTCTGAAGATCTGCCCAGAACTTAGGGGCATGTTCATTTGGACCATATACATTACAAATTGTAATAATTTTCCCCAGCATTTCTATTTTTAAAAGTATATATCTCTCATTTAGGTCTAAAAAACAAGTTTTTATCTTAAATTCTAAGTTTTTCTTTATTAGGATAGCTACTCCTCGTTTTCTACTTTTACAGGGAGTACCCACCATTGTGCCAACCCAATTAGTTTTCAATTTCTCCAACTCTTTCTTGTTTAAGTGGGTCTCCTGTAGTAGGGCTATATCAGTTCCTAATATTTTAAGCTGTTTAAGGATTACTTTCCTTTTTAGGGGGGAGGTAATTCCACCTACATTCCACGAGGTAAATTTAATACAACCTAGCATAGCTTATATACAAAAGAGGTAGGGTGATTTAAAAGCAAAAAAAAAAAAAAAACACAAACGACCCCCCCGCCACCCCCCATAAATTAAAATTCTACATGGTGCACGGACGAGTGGAAACATCCGTGAGATTTCAAAATTCTCTTTAGTCAAACCTAACAGCTGAATTCTCATTTATAACCAGTACACCTTAGTTTACTTTATACCCTTCATAAATAATTCAGCTTCATTTGTATTTTCAAGTATTTTTATGCCCTTTGCCTCCTGGATACGGATCTTAGCAGGATAAATTAAAGTAGCGCTCACTCCCTTATTTATTAGTTGGGTACATATTGGTGCCATCTCTCTACGTTTATTTGAAACTTCTGCAGAATAATCTTGGAAGATTAAAATTTTTCTATCTTCAATGATCACTTCCCTTTTTTTCCTATAGTAATGAAGCAACTTTAGTTTATCTTGGAAGTTGAGGAATTTGGCGATTATGGGCCTCGGCCTATCATTGCTCCTATCTTCTTTTAATGGTCCTATCCTGTGACTTCTCTCAATCAGAAAAGGTAATTCATTAACAGGGATTCCCAACATCTCCGGTAAAATAACAGATATAAATTTATTTAAATCCTTGTATTGTGTTTTTTCAGAAAGACCTATTATTTTGAGATTATTTCGTCTGGCCCTGTTTTCTAAGTCATCTGTTTTATTCTGTAGATCCCTTATGCTTTTTTCCATTTTAGTTATTTTAGACTCATTTATAGTACTGTTATCTTCTATATTGGAGATCCTTTGTTCTACTTCAGACAACCTTCTAGAGAATTGCCTAACTTCAATTGCTAATCCTGATATTTCTGCTCTGACCTGGTCAAACTGGGGAATAAAGATCTCTGATATATTTTTAATCAGTGTCTGGGTGTCTATCTGGTTAAAACTCTCGTTATTTATCTCAGCTATTGTTTCACTTTGTCCTTTGTTGTTGTTTTTTTTTCCCTATTCCTGGCTGCCATTGCTGGAGATTGGTTCTTTGTCTGTGTCATAAATTTATCCATATATGTGAATGTAACACTTATTCCCCTCTTAAAAAGGGTTATTTTGTGTAGAGAAAAAGAAAAAAGAAAAGCCTGGTACAATGAAGTGCACCTGGTGTGAAAAATCAAAAGAAAGAAAACTTCCTACAGTGGAAAAGTGTTCCCCCCTCCCCCCGTAGCCCCTTTTTTTTTTTTTTTTTTTTTTTTTTAATTAAAGTGAAGTGAATTCGTTATTAGTAATAATTCAGTGGAAAAAAATAAAGCCAGCCTCTGTTAGCCAGATAGGGAAACTTAAAATCACCTTAAGCAAACAATCCTGACTAGCTAAATTCCCTCTTACCATTGACTTATCATATATTCCCCTTTTCTAATACACATCATCCAAATCAGATAACATTCTAAAACCATACAGAAGTCACAGAACAACAGAAAAGAAAAAAAAAAAAGGGTTTCAAATGTTTCCTCACAGAATCAGAAAAAAGAAAAAAAGAAAATGGAGAAATAAAAAAATTATTTTCTCCCTGTTTGCCAAGATTCTGTTTTACATTTTCAGCCTGTCCAGTATGGGGAACACAACCCTTAGTAAAGTATATTTGCAAACATTTTCTGCCCGAAAGCAGTCAGCTATATAAAAATCCGGATTCTTAAGTCATCCCAGTCAAAGTTCTGTGTATTTTGTATAATACTCAAATCAGTCCTTTTTGATTTCCTTTTTATCCACCTTCCTCACACTTTTCCTCTCCCTGCCTCTCCCCTTAGCAGTCTTCCTTTATCTCAGGTTTAAGTATGAAGGGGGAGACAGGAGACACAAATGGGGCACTCGTTCTGTACAACTGTCCCGTCTAAGTCCAGCCAACAACAAAAAAAGAAAAAGTCTTAAACTCCACAGTGTGGGCTTACCGTATCTCTCATGGTCTTCACCGTGGTATCCCTGTTTGTAAGAGGAGAACCCACTCCTAGCTCTCCCTCTACAGCAGACAAGGCAAGCCACACACTGGGATCTTCACCGGACTGAAGCGAGAGAGGCGGCGGTGAGTGATGACGTAATCCGCTACCTTCCCTTCCTCCAGCCGGGGGCCGACACACTCTGCGTACACCTGAGGCCACAGAAAGAAGAAGGGGAAAGGCAAAAGACCCCGGTACTCCGGTCACCACGTACCCGCTCCAACCCAGAACCAGGCGGGTTTTTCGCAGGTAGGTCCTTTCTTTATCTAAGCCCACAGTATTCAGCTTAGAGATGCGGCAAGCAGGCAGGTAGGCAAGCAGTATCTACATCAGCCGTCCTTCAATTAGGAAAACACTTTTGATGTTTGGCGTCCTGTAATACTTCTGCTTCTTAGACGTTCCTATAACCTTGCCAAGCTGCCATATTCTCAGCCGATGCTTTATAGATATCCTTTGATTGCTAGTAACAGGGAATCGGCTGTTCAAACTCCCGGAGTGTATATATTTATATATATGTGTGTGTGTGTGCACGTGCGCATGTGTGACAGTGTCTATGTGCATAACTTTGTATGTGTCTGTGATTATGTAGGTCACTCTCTGTGCAAGTGTTTTGCAAGCTCTGGTGGACGTTTACTTTGGAAATACTATTCCAAATAAAAAAAAAAATTCCAAAAAATGCCTAAGACCTTGGGGGGGGGGGGGGCTCAGCAGAATGTTGAGTGCCTAGGGCTGCACAAAATCTAAATATGCCAATGCACATTGCATGTTGGTGTTAGAACACTGTTGCCCATGAATAAATACAATTACCTTAAAGGGACACTGAACCAAATTTTTTTCTTTTGTGATTCAGATAGAGCATACAATTTTAAGCTACTTTCTAATTTACTTCTATTATCAAATGTTCTTCATTTTCTTGGTATGTTTATTTTAAATTACAACAATGTAAGTTTAGATGCCGGCTAATTTTTGGTGAACAACCTGGGTTGTTCTTGCCGATTGGTGGATAAATTCATCCACCAATTGAAAAGTGCTGTCCACAGGTATGAACCAAAAAAAAAGTTTAGATACTTTATTTTCCAAAAAAAGATAGCAAGAGAACAAAGACAAATCAGAAATTGAATCACGAAAGAAAAAATTTGTGTTCAGTGTCCCTTTAACACTATCAAATTTCGAGTTGTGAATTATAAATTTTGAACAATACTTTAATAGCAATAATAATATACATCTTAATTTTTTTTTCAACAATAAAGTTGTTTCATCAAAAAAGTTTATTCTTTATTGTCTTATTTTTTCGAATAAAATAAGTGTTTTTATTTGTGTTAGCTATTTGATTTATTTATATGACCCTCATAGTTATCATAACTGAAATAATAGAGAAAATAAAGATATGCAACTGGTCTTAGTATTTATATATTATTTTATTTTTAATAATCAATAAACACTTGAAAAAATTCTCCACAATCCTCCCCACAACACCAATAATTGGCATGAATAATTATTTTTATATAGAGATGGAAGAATATTGTCAGCAGCAGCAGTAAGCAGCATTTTTCGAAAAATACAGAAACTGATTTGTTTTCAGCTCAGTTCCATCAGCAGTCTGTAGATTGTAGTCCATAAACAAAGCATTTGTAATTGTTGCTCTTAATTTTGTAAATAAACAGTCAAACAAAGGCCAGATTTAGCAAATCTGAAAGTATCTTCCCGTTTCTAGCACAACTCCAGCAGTACAGAAATGAAGCATTTGTAGACTAGTTGGTGCTCCTTAATTTTGTAAATACACAGACAAACAAAGGCCAGACTTAGAAATCAGAAAGGATCCTGTTCTCAGCACAACTCCAGCAGTACAGAAACGAAAACTCCAGCAGTACAGAAACGAAGCACTTGTAGTCAGTGCTCCTCAATTTTTTAAATACACAGACAAACAAAGCACAGACTTATAAATCAGAAAGGAACCTGTATAATAAAGAAAAACAGAGATTCATTAAGTAAACAGTACAAATAACACATGCAAACCTATCTAAAACAAAGCAACTGCATTTAAGGGGTGTACAATACTAATAACTATATTATTACCTTTCAGTGATGGAAAATGCCTTTTATAAAATTGTACCAACTCTAAGCAGCAGCAAAAGCAGCAATTATTAAATACACAGTCAAATAAGGGCCGGATTTAGAATTCTGAAAGGATCCTGTATAATAAAGAAAAACACGGAGTGTCATTAAGTAAACAGTACACAAAAAAAAACACATGCAAACCTAGGTAAAAGAAAGCCAATGCATTAAAAGGGTGTGCAATACTAATAACTATATTATTACCTTTCAGAGATGGAAAATGTCTTTGAGAAAATTGTACCAACACTCAGCAGCAGCAGCAGTTATTATTAAAAAAAACAGTCAAATGTGGGCCGGCTTTAGTATTCCGAAAGGATCCTGTATAATAAAGAAAAACACAGAGTTTCATTAAGTAAACAGTACACAAAAATAACACATGCAAACCTAGGTAAAAGAAAGACAATTCATTAAAGGTGGTGTCCAATACTAATAAAAATATTATTACCTTTTAGAGATGGAAAATGCCTTTTATAAAATAGTACCAACTCTCAGCAGCAGGAAAAGCAGCAATTATTAAATACACAGTCAAATAAGGGTCGGCTTTAGAATTCTGAAAGGATCCTGTATAATAAAGAAAAACACAGAGTTTCATTAAGTAAACAGTAGACAAAAATAACACATGCAAACCTAGGTATAAGAAAGACAATTCATTAAAGGGGTGTGCAATACTAATAACTAAATTATTACCTTTCAGAGATGGAAAATGCCTTTTATAAAATTGTACCAACTCTCAGCAGCAGGAAAAGCAGCAATTATTAAATACACAGTCAAATAAGGGTCGGCTTTAGAATTCTGAAAGGATCCTGTATAATAAAGAAAAACACAGAGTTTCATTAAGTAAACAGTACACAAAAATAACACATGCAAACCTAGGTATAAGAAAGACAATTCATTAAAGGGGTGTGCAATACTAATAACTAAATTATTACCTTTCAGAGATGGAAAATGCCTTTTATAAAATTGTACCAACTCTCAGCAGCAGGAAAAGCAGCAATTATTAAATACACAGTCAAATAAGGGTCGGCTTTAGAATTCTGAAAGGATCCTGTATAATAAAGAAAAACACAGAGTTTCATTAAGTAAACAGTAGACAAAAATAACACATGCAAACCTAGGTATAAGAAAGACAATTCATTAAAGGGGTGTGCAATACTAATAACTAAATTATTACCTTTCAGAGATGGAAAATGCCTTTTATAAAATTGTACCAACTCTCAGCAGCAGGAAAAGCAGCAATTATTAAATACACAGTCAAATAAGGGTCGGCTTTAGAATTCTGAAAGGATCCTGTATAATAAAGAAAAACACAGAGTTTCATTAAGTAAACAGTAGACAAAAATAACACATGCAAACCTAGGTATAAGAAAGACAATTCATTAAAGGGGTGTGCAATACTAATAACTAAATTATTACCTTTCAGAGATGGAAAATGCCTTTTATAAAATTGTACCAACTCTCAGCAGCAGGAAAAGCAGCAATTATTAAATACACAGTCAAATAAGGGTCGGCTTTAGAATTCTGAAAGGATCCTGTATAATAAAGAAAAACACAGAGTTTCATTAAGTAAACAGTAGACAAAAATAACACATGCAAACCTAGGTATAAGAAAGACAATTCATTAAAGGGGTGTGCAATACTAATAACTATATTATTACCTTTCAGAGATGGAAAATGCCTTTTAGAAATTTGTACCAACTCTCAGCAGCAGCAAAAGCAGCAATTATTAAATACACAGTCAAATAAGGGTCGGCTTTAGAATTCTGAAAGGATCCTGTATAAAAAATAAAAAATTAAAGAAATTCATTAATTAAAGAGTAAACAAAAATAACATGCAAACCTAGGTAAAAGAAAGCCAATGCATTAAAGGGGTATGCAATAGTAATAACTATATTATTACCTTTCAGAGATGGAAAATGCCTTTTAGTAAAATGAAACAACTCTCAGCAGCAGCAAAAGCAGCAATTATTAAATACACAGTCAAATAAGGGCCAGCTTTAGTATTCTGAAAGGATCCTGTATAATAAAGAAAAACACAGATTCATTAAGTAAATAGTACACAAAAATAACACATGCAAACCTATGTAAAAGAAAGCCAATGTATTAAAGGGGTATGCAATAATAATAACTATATACCTTTCAGAGATGGAGAATGCCTTTTAGAAAATTGTACCAACTCGCAACAGCAGCAACTGCAGTTATTAAATACACAGTCAAATAAGAGACGGCTTTAGAATTCTGAATGGATCCTGTATAAAAAAGAAAAACAGAATAATTAAGTTAACAATACACAAAAATAACATAAAAAACTTAGTAAAAGAAAGTCAATGAATACTAATAACTATATACCTTTCAGAGATGGAAAATTCCTTTGAGAAAATTGTACCAACTCTCAACAGCAACAGCAGTTATTAAATACACAGTCAAATAAGGGCCAGGCCCGGCATTAGAATTCTGAAAGGATCCTGTATAATATCAAAAAATAAAACAGGTTATTTAAGTAAATAAAACAGTAGACAAAAAAAAATTTAAAAGTTAAATTAGATTTATAACCACATTCCTACCTTAGAGAGCTTGTGGAGCATTCAGCAGGAGAAGTCCTCTTCTTTAAAGAAACCCTTTGTTTTGCGCCATTTTTAAAAATATTCGCAAGGTGATGATGGTAGATTTTTCATGTTCTTTTTTTTACAAAAGAAATACTATAATTTGCAGAAATAGCAGCAGCACTAGCAACATCAACTGTAGATTATGAATGCTAAATATCATATAACATTAAATTCTAGTAGTACAAGACACTGTTTATCTGATTCGAAATCCAGCAGCAGTAGCAGTAGGTAGCGGTAGGACAGCCGAGGAAGCAGTAAAAGGACATAAAAAATAAAAATGATCTTTTATACTTTGATTTTAAAAAAATTATTTTTATATTTTATATCCTTTTAAAAAAAAAATTTTGGTGAGGTTTACATATTTGTATCCACCGCAAACACAATTGGTCTTTGTTCTGAGGGATCATCGTCGTCTGTATCACTGCTGCCGGTAGTGTTTTGTCTGATAGCCTCCAACTGATGTTGTTCTGGTATCCAGTGTTGATTCATTTTGAGAAATGTTAAACGGTCAACATTTACACTAGATAGTCTATTTCGATGATCAGTCACAACACTACCAGCAGCACTAAACACACGCTCTGACTGAACACTCGTTGGGGGACAACTTAAATATTGAAAGGCAATATGTGACAATTCAGGCCATAATATTTTTTTGGATTTCCAGTAACTCAATGGGTCAGAACGAGGCTCGATAAAAGTGTTATCCAACATATATGCAGTTACCATTTGCACTGCAGAACACTGATTGTCTTCATGTAATCTTGCATCTTGACCTGTAGCCATAATGCCATATTTGCCAAAAAGACCCCACAATGAGTTAGTGGAATTACCGCCGCACACTGAATTGTCAGATATTGAGTCAGACTCAGAACTGTTACAATCTGGGAAAGAAGTCCGACCACTACCAGTGCAAATGCTGCTAGACTGATTTGTAGAGTTGTTTGAGTTTGCTCGCCGATTAATTTCAATTTCTTGCTTTACTTTGTAGATGAGTACTCCCTTGCATCTCTCAACCGTATGTTCTTTTCCATCAACAAAATTATACATCTGACCTTTAAAACGTGGGTCCAACAGAGTAGCAAGAAGGTACTCATCTCTTTTTTTGATGGAGATGATCCTTGGATCTTTCAACAAACACAAAATTAATTTTCTTCCAAGCTGAGCAAGATCAAACAACTCTATATCATTCTCATCTTCAGCAGAATCAGATAAACAGTTATCTTGCACTTGATGCAAGGAACTCAGTCTAGTTTCAAGAAGCGAAATTAATGGAAGGACCTGACTAAGGCTTGCATCTTGTTCACTTACCATTAATGTTGCCTCTTTAAACGGCTGAAGAACCTTGCACACATCACTCATAAGATGCCACTGTGCCGAAGTCAAATGGACTCCATCTAATGTTTTTCTTAAAGTCATAAGGTATTCAATTATTGCCTTTCGTTGTTCATAAAGGCGTTGAAGCATGTCAAACGTGCTATTCCATCGCGTAGAAACATCAATTATGAGTTGATGGCGTGGCAAATTATTATTTTCTTGTAATGTTAGTAACGAATTTTGGGCATGGTAGGAACGGTGGAAATGCGAGCATATCTTTCGTGAAGCATTCAACATGTCATGAATATGTGTTGAATCTGAAAGAAATTTGTTAACAACCAAATTTAATATATGTGCAAAACAAGGCACATGTATCATTTGTCCATTCTTGAGTGCACAAACAATGTTAGAGCCATTGTCTGAAGACACAAAACCAACCGTGAGGCTGCGTGGCAAAAACCAATCATTTATTACTTCATTCAGCTTATCAAGAATATTAGCTGCATTGTGATTCTTTCGTTCAAAACTATTCATGCACAGTGTTGCATGCTTACGATAAGATATGCGTCGCATTGGCCTTGAGGAAACATACTCATTAGAGTCATTACTTACGGCAAATGATACCCAATGTGCACTCACAGTCATATAGTCTGCACCCTGTGGACTTGTCCACATGTCAGTTGTAATATGAACTTTGTTACACTCTGACATTTCTAATTGTTTGCCAACATTTTGTAAAACAATTTTATGAATTTCTGGAACACCTTTTCGTGAAAAATAATGACGACTCGGGATTTGCCAACGGGGAACCACTGATTGCATTAATTCCTGAAAGCCTTGACCTTCAACAAATTTAAAAGGAAGCATATCGATTGCAAGCATTTTTGCAACTTTAAAATTAATTTGGCGAACGCGTTCATGGTTTGGGGGATATTTTTGACCACTCTCAAAAGCAACTTGTAAAGTACTCTGTCGCTTAGACACTGCTGTACTCCCAGAACTTGGAACTAAATTTGATAAAAGTTGATTGCTGCTGCTGCATGAACTTCTACTGGTGTTATTAAAGCCATCATCATTGGCAGTAGGTGGTAGCATAACATTAGTATTTCTTTCTGTGGATAAAGCAAGATTTTTATTTAAATATCTGTCCCATATCACTTTATGTCTACTATTCATATGAGACCGCAAGGAAGTGGTTCCCAAATTACTTCCTGCTTTTCCTCGACTTATTTTTTTATTACATATTTTACATGTTGCTTTACTTTGATCTAGTTTATCGACAGAATAAAAATTCCAAACTACACTACTACCTACTGCACTACTACATGACCTGGGAGTCATAATGGATGATGATGATGGAATTTCCATTACAGCAGCGCCAGCTGCTCTTATTTCACAAGTTGCAACTTGTGGTGGTGTAGCATCTAGTGGTTCAATTGTGGGAATTTTTCTTTGTTTGGCCCCGTTGGCAGCATTAGAATGAATTCTATCTGACTGTGACTGCAACATTGGTGACTCTTTGGATGGAATAGCACGTTTGAGATGCTTTTGGAACAGTGGATACGTAGAAGTGATGGTGCAAGGTGGATTTGGTTCCTCAATGATACTACAATCTGAATCATCAGAATCACAATCGAGATTTGGAGTATACACAGATCCTTCAGATATACAATCTTCAAATTCAAATTCAGAATTATTTTCATTTTCTACAGAGATGCTGCTACTGCTGCTGCTATTCCTTCCGGAAGTTTCCATAGTTATTTCAAGATCAACTCCATTATCACCTGCTGGTTCTCTGGGTAATTCATTAATAGAAGTGGATTTTTCTAATGTTGCTTCCTGCAAGCACTGCTGCTCTGCATGTTCAGATCCAATTGGGGGATTTTTTTTCTTCAAAAATGCAGGAATTGCCATTCTTTGACGACCACTGCGTGTGGTTCCGGACACTTTGTTTTCTTTAACTACTTCAACTGCATCATTATTGGTCTCCATTTGCTTTTGCTGCTGTTGACTGCTGCTGCTGGAAGCTGAAATCATTCTTCTTGCAACTTTTTTTGGCATCTTGGTAGATTCCAATTAAAGAAGACACTGCTTTAATTTTATTGAATAATAAAATTTGATGAGTAACAAAATGCTATTGCACGTCTGTGTCGTTATTTCTTGCTGCTACTGCTGCTGCTGTATAAATCTTCTCACTCTATAATTAACAATGATTTAACTTAGGATAAAACATACATATACACCCAAATAATACATATATATATAATACATATAACATTACATATATGTCTAGTATGCAAACCAAAGTTAATAGAAATGTATTACATTTTTGTATAGTCTACTGACTATGTGATTTTGAATGTTCTTGATTGACAAAGCAGAGTAGAACTATATAGTTGGTAAAACTTGTAGTGTAGTACACGTGAGTGTGTGTGTATGTATGTGAGTGAGTGTGTGTGTGTATGAGTGTGTGTGTGTGGTTGTATGAGTCTGTGTATGAGATTGTGTGTGTATGAGAGAGTGTGTGTATGAGAGTATGTGTGTATGGGATTGTGTGTGTATGGGATTGTGTGTGTATGAGTGCGTGTGTGCGAGAGTATGTGTATGCATGAGATTCTGTGTGTGTGTTGTATCAGTGTTTGTGTATTAGAGTGTGTGTGTGTGTAAGAGTGTGTGTGTATGAGAATATGTATGTATGAGTGTGTCTGAAAGTGTGTGTGTATGAGAGTGTGTGTATGAGATTGTGTGTGTGTATGAGAATGTGTGTGTATGACTGTGTGTGCGTGTGTACGTGTACTTATGCAATTTTAATAAATACATTACAAGCGTGGAGGGGTCTCATTTCAAACATTTAGCCAAATGGGAGACGAACTGTCTTAGACTTTGATAACTAAGATAAAAAATTTGAATTCTAATTTTAATTAGAAATAAAACCATCTTATCTATTATAGTTAGTAATGGAATGGTGTTAAAATTCGAATTTTAACACTTCTAGTATTAACTATAATAGCTAAGATGTGTTAATTTCGAATTAAAATTCGAATTTTAACACCACTAGTAACCATTATAGATAAGATGTGCTAATTTAGAATTAAAATTCGAATTAGAATTTTACATCTTTGCTATTGTTTTAAATTCGCAATTAACATGATACATACAATTCGAAAATAAAACAATAACTATAATAAAGATGTAAAATTCGAATTCGAAATGAACATATGTATTATAGTTAATAGTGTTGTTAAAATTCGAATTTTAATTCGAAATCAACACCTCTATCATTTAATAGTTATACTATGTGATGGAGGTGTTGGTTTCGAATTAAAATTCGAATATTAACACTACTTGTAACTATAATAGATAAGTTATGCTAATTTAGAATTAAAATTCGAATTTTACATCTTTGCGATAGTTTTAAATTTGAAATTAAAATAATGTTACATACAATTCGAAAATAAAACAATAAGTATAATAAATATATAAAATTCGAATTCGAAATGAATATATGTATTATAGTTAATAATAATGCTGTTAAAATTCGAATTTTAATTCGAAATCAACACTTCTATCATTTAATAGTTATAGAAAGTAAAGGAAGTGTTGATTTCGAATTAAAATTCGAATATTAACAGTACTTGTAACTATAATAGATAAGATGTGCTAATTTTGAATTAAAATTCGAATTCGAATTTTACAACTTTGCAATAGTTTGAAATTCGAAATTAGCATAATGTTAGATACAATTCAAAAATAAAACAATAAGTATAATAAATAGGTAAAATTCGAATTCGAAATGAACATATCTATTTATAGTTAATAGTGCTGTTAAAATTCGAATTTTAATTCGAAATCAACACTTCTATCATTTAATAGTTATAGAAAGTAAAGGAAGGGTTGATTTCGAATTAAAATTCGAATATTAACAGTACTTGTAACTATAATAGATAAGATGTGCTAATTTCGAATTAAAATTCGAATTCGAATTTTACAACTTTGCAATAGTTTGAAATTCGAAATTAACATAATGTTACATACAATTCGAAAATAAAACAATAAGTATAATAAATAGGTAAAATTCGAATTCGAAATGAACATATCTATTATACTTCTATCATTTAATAGTTTTAGAAAGTAAAGGAAGGGTTGATTTCGAATTAAAATTCGAATATTAACAGTACTTGTAACTATAATAGATAAGATGTGCTAATTTCGAATTAAAATTCGAATTCGAATTTTACAACTTTGCAATAGTTTGAAATTCGAAATTAACATAATGTTACATACAATTCGAAAATAAAACAATAAGTATAATAAATAGGTAAAATTCGAATTCGAAATGAACATATCTATTATAGTTAATAGTGCTGTTAAAATTCGAATTTTAATTCGAAATCAACACTTCTATCATTTAATAGTTATAGAAAGTAAAGGAAGTGTTGATTTCGAATTAAAATTCGAATATTAACAGTACATGTAACTATAATAGATAAGATGTGCTAATTTCGAAATAAAATTCGAATTCGAATTTTACATCTTTGCAATAGTTTTAAATTCGAAATTAACATAATGTTACATACAATTCGAAACTAAAACAATAACTATAACAAAGATGTAAAATTCGAATTCGAAATGAATATATGTATTATAGTTAATAGTGTTGTTAAAATTTGAATTTTAATTCGAAATCAACACCTCTATCATTTAATTGTTAGATTAAGTGATGGAGGTGTTGGTTTCAAATTAAAATTCGAATTTTAACAGCACAAGTAACTATAATAGATAAGATGTGTTAATTTCAAATTAAAATTCGAATTCGAATTTTACACTATCCTTATTGTTTTAAATTCGAAATTAACACAATACATACAATTCGAAAATAAAACATAACTATAACAAATATGTAAAATTCGAATTTGAAATGAACATATCTATTATAGTTAATAGTTGTGTTAAAATTCGATTTTTAATTCGAAATCAACACCTCTATCACTTAATAGTTAGATTAAGGGATGGAAGTGTTGGTTTCGAATTAAAAATCGAATTTTAACAGCACTAGTAGCTATAATAGATAAGATGTGTTAATTTCGAATAAAATTTCGATTTTTACATCTTTGCTATAGTTTTAAATTAGAAAATAATACAATAATACATACAATTCGAAAATAAAACAATAACTATAACAAATATGTAAAATTCGAAATTAACATATCTAATATAGTTAATAGTTGTGTTAAAATTCGAATTTTAATTCGAAATCAAGACCTCTATCACTTCATATAGTCATATAAAGTGATATGTGTTGATTTCGATTTTAAATTCGAATTTTAACACCTTTAGTAATTAATAATAGAGAAGATAGTTCATTTAGAATTAAAAATCGAATTGTACATCTTTAATAGTTAATAATTCGAAATTAACACAATAATAACTGAAATTCGAAATTTAAAAAATTAAACACATCTATCACTTCATATAACTACTATATTGGCCTTAAATTCGAAATGAACTCCATAACTATAAAAGATATAACATTTGAAAATAACACCATCATAACTTTATTAAAGGGACATGAAACCCACATTTTTTCTTTCATGATTCAGAAAGAGCATGTGATTTTAAACTACTTTATAATTACTTCTATGATCTAATTTGCTTCATTCTCTTGATATCCTTTGCTGAAAAGTATATCTAGATAGCATCTGTAGCTGCTGATTGGTTGCTGCACATAGATGCTTCGTGTAATTGGTTCACCCATGTGCATTACTATATCTTCAAAAAAGATATCTAAAGAATGAAGCAAATTAGCTAATAGAAGGAAATTGGAATGTTGTTTAAAACTTGGAATTTCAAATAGAAAAAAATACAATACAATACAATCTACATAGGTAAATATAGCACTACAGCATTATCAACTCATCAAAATGCAAAGCCAAAAAAATGCATAACATTTTTAAAAAAAAATGAAAAAATCCAATAAAAAAAAAAAAAATATATTAAAATAAGCTTTTTACATTACAGTACCTAATTATACATATCAGAGTTAAAAAATCTCAAATAAAATCGAGTATATATACAATACATATAAATTAGAACCTAGTCAGCATCACTGGCTGCCAAATTGCCAATGCCCAATTCCATACTACAACACAGGACTAGCAGGCAGCACAGTAAAAAAGAAACAACACTACATTACAACAATTACAACATCTCTATGATGATCATCAGTACTTCTCAACCACAGTCCTCAAGTTAACCTAGGCTAGTAGTAAAAGTAGTAAATGAGTACAGCACCTGTTGGTTCCTTAAAGCAGGTTTTAGTTCTGTATGATGCCCGTGGAGAAAGGGTTACTGCCACCCTTACAGCATGATGGAAATGGGCAACAGATTTGTTAGCAGAGGTTATCCTGAAAACCTCATTAAGGAAGAGATCTCAAGGCTTCAGAGAGAGAAGAAAATGTACAGGGATAATAATGCCCCTAAAGATAATAAAAATGGTAAAAATAAAAGTAGGAGGATGGTATTTACTTCACAATATAATTCATACAGTACTGAAGTTACTAAAATCATAAGAAAGCATTGGAATATTATTAAAAATTGTAATAGAGATATGGAGATATTCCAAAATAATCCCATTATTGCCTTTAAGAGGGTTAGAAATTTGAGAGACACACTGATTAAAAATGATTTGGGACCCTCCAAAAGTCTTAAACAAAGCCATATGGGTCAGAAATCTTATGGTTCTTATCCCTGTCTAGGGTGCTCTAATTGCCATGCAATGATAAAAGGGAAAGAATTTTCCCATCCAAGAACAGGGCATAAATATAAAATTAATGGTTATTATACATGTGAGACATCCTACGTAATCTATCTTATTAAATGCCCGTGTTCTCTTATTTACATTGGAGAATCGACTAGAAAAGGCAGGGAAAGAATTAATCAGCATAAGTCCAACTTGAGATGTGGTAATAAAGAAGCTCCTGTTTCTAATCATTTTATCCAGGCAGGCCACAACATAAGTCAAATTAGGTGGCAGATTATTGACCATGTAGGTACATTAAGAGGAGGGGGTGACAGGGAGAGGATCCTTAAACACAAAGAAACTTACTGGATCCATAAATTAGATTGTATGTACCCTAAAGGGTTAAATAGAGAAATAGATTTCTCTGTCTTTCTCTAAATGTAACAGTAAAAATTCAAAACAAAAAACATTTTCTTCAAAAAAAATTATTTTTTTTTAGTTAGTTTTGGTTTAGTTAAACACATAGGTAAAGTCACTTGTTCACTTAAACACATAGGTAAAGTTTATCAGTAAGATTTGTAAAAGGTGTCAGTAATATACTTTAGAAATATTACTATAGAAATATAAGATTGCAGTAAGACTTGTTCCTATATATTTTCTTGTTTTTAATGACACTTGTACATTCAGTGGAAACTCCTCTAGTAATTGTATTTTTGGTAACTTGAGAGTTAAATTTTATAGGATGTAGTAAAATATGACTAACACTAGAGGGAGTAATTGCTCTGTGTGAAACATTTTGTCAAATCTGTTTGTAATTAATGTTTTAATTGATCAGCCTATATACTGTGGACAGAGGCTGAAGTGTTTTGTATGCATGATTAAGGCTGTGAAGGCCGAAACGTCGCATGTAATGTGAAAATAAAGGTATTTTCTTTTACCTAATTGGTGCTGTGGATTCCATTTGTCTAGGCTAGTAGTAAGCTATCTTTATAACGTCTTAAAAGGATTGTCTAGTCAAAATTAAAGTTTGCTGATTCAGACAGAGGCAGAGCATGCAATTTTAAGCAACTTTCAATTTTACTCCTATTATCAATGTTTCTCAATTCTCTTGGTAAAAGTGAAAGAAATATCTGAATCATGAAAAAAAAAAAAAAAATCTGTTTCATATCACTTTAACTGGAGCACAGGTTAAATAATCAGTAACCATGTTAACTAAATTGGCCCTCACCTTAGGTACTGATTATTTCACCAGTGCTCTAGTTAAGACAGCATGAAAATATGGCCTGTATTTTGCCTATAAAAATAAATAGACCGCATATTACCTCCACAAATATTGATGAAATTGATTGAAGATGAAGATAACAAATGAGTCTTCTCACGGCGTGCAGTCCACCCTCCACAGTTGTGTAATGTGTCCACACAAAATTCCAAAAAAAGATGCCACAGGGGCAAATAGATAATAGTATAGAATATAGATATAGTATACAATATAGATTGTTTGCATAGGTGAGCAATTAGGAGGGACCCCACCCTATCTTTCTGAGGGTATTTAAAGAGATCTGTTTAGCTCTGCTAAACATTTAGCTCTGCTTCTTAGCAAAGAGATCAAACTACAAAAGGATCAAATACATAAGGATATTTGAGTTATTTCAGAAAGGTATATAACATTTCTCTTTTAAATTGTTGTTACTTGAATAGTTTGTACTTTCAGATAATATATTTTGTATTTCTATTAACTTTATATTTTGTTTTTTTATAGGTGGTAGACCTGAACTGTGAATTAGTTTCACTACAGAAATTGAATAGTTAAAGGTTTGAGTTAATTTACATTCTTTTGTATTCTGGTTTTTAGTATTGCAATTAGATAACAATTAGATTGTTTGCATAGGTGAGCAATTAGGAGGGACCCCACCCTATCTTTCTGAGGGTATTTAAAGAGATCTGTTTAGCTCTGCTAAACATTTAGCTCTGCTTCTTAGCAAAGAGATCAAACTACAAAAGGATCAAATACATAAGGATATTTGAGTTATTTCAGAAAGGTATATAACATTTCTCTTTTAAATTGTTGTTACTTGAATAGTTTGTACTTTCAGATAATATATTTTGTATTTCTATTAACTTTATATTTTGTTTTTTTATAGGTGGTAGACCTGAACTGTGAATTAGTTTCACTACAGAAATTGAATAGTTAAAGGTTTGAGTTAATTTACATTCTTTTGTATTCTGGTTTTTAGTATTGCAATTAGATAACAATTAGATTGTTTGCATAGGTGAGCAATTAGGAGGGACCCCACCCTATCTTTCTGAGGGTATTTAAAGAGATCTGTTTAGCTCTGCTTCTTAGCAAAGAGATCAAACTACAAAAGGATCAAATACATAAGGATATTTGAGTTATTTCAGGAGTTATTCAGGGTTATTCAGGCTTATTCAGTAGTAAATAATACTTATATTTTTCTTATTGTTAAAGTGTTGCATAGTTTAAAATGTCTCAGATACAGTGCAATGGGTGTTTTGCACTTTTTAATCGTTCTACTTTTTGGAGATTTAGGGGCTGTCCTGTTTGTAAGCAGTTTTCCCTGTTAAGGGAGGAAATAGCTAAACTTCAAGCTAAGGTAAGTAACATACCTGTTACCTCTACAAAGCTGCCTCAGAAAGAAGCCCCTCTACCCCAGAGATCAGCAAGGAGAGGCAGATGGATCACTGTAGGCTCTGGAAGAATTAGAACAGTAGACCAGAAGCATTGCCCACAACCTCTGCCATTGCAAAACTCCTATGCTGCTCTTGCCGAATATACTTGTGATGAGGAGATTGCTGTTTCTGAGCCCTCTGAAGCTGTAACAGGTAATTTAAATCTATTGACACCTGATTCTCCAGGTAACATAACACAGGAAAGAACTGCAGATGTGTTTTTGAGAAAAAGACTGTTAGTGGGTGACTCTATTTTGAGGAATGTGTATTTAGGTGAAAGTAAAGGAGAAACAAGGGAGGTTAGATGTCTTCCAGGAGCTACTGCTCACAGGGATAAGAATCGTATTTTGAGAATTGTTAAGGCAGCAGAAAAGGGAAGTGAGTTAGATGTGATTGTACATTTAGGAACAAATGATCTGGCTAGTAATCATGTTGCTGCTGTTCAGAAAGAGTTTTGTGACCTAGGTAATCATTTAGAGACTGTGGCATCAACTCTATCATTTTCTGCTATTTTACCTGTGTATGGCCAGGAAGCAGGAAAGATGGAGCGGATAACAACATTTAATTCTTGGTTAGATAAGTGGTGCAGGGAACGAGGATTTGGTTTTATTGGCCATTATAGCTCTGTTTGGAAAGATACTAGGTTATTTAGGAGAGATGGCTTGCATTTGGATGCTAAAGGAACAGAGTATCTGGGAGAGGAGTTTAAATACTTTATTAGAAATCATTTAAACTAATAAAGGGGGGTAGCATTAATATATCCACCTGCCCCCCACAGCATGCCAAAACTGTTAGTCCAAGTAACAATTCTAGAAATTCTAGTAGAAAAATTCTTCGTGCCATGAGCACAAATGCTCGCAGCTTAGGAAATAAATTACCTGAACTCATTTCAATAATGACTAGGGACAACTTGGATTTAGTAGCTATAACAGAAACATGGTACAATGATTTGCATGACTGGGACATAGTCATACCTGGATACAGGTTATTTAAAAAGAACAGAGTAGGAAAGAAAGGTGGAGGAGTTGCTTTGTATGTAAATGAAAATATAAAGGTTACTGAAATTGTAGGAACAAATGATGAGGTGGAAAGTATTTGGGTGACTTTGGAAATTGGAGATAAAAATGTCTTTAGAATAGGGGTTGTATATAGGCCTCCATTGCAGGATGAAAAACTGGACAATCTGTTATTAGATGAAATAACCAAAATGACCATGAAGGGTAAGGTTATAGTACTGGGGGACTTTAATTTGCCAGATATAGACTGGAAGATTCCTTCTGCCAGATCGGCTAGAAGCAGGTATATTCTTGAATCTCTGCTAGGGGAATCACTTGAACAATTAGTCAAGGAACCAACTCGTAAGGAAGCTATATTAGATCTAATACTTACAAACAGTGATACAGTTTCAGATGTGTCTGTAGGTGAGAACTTAGGATCCAGTGATCATCAATCTGTTTGGTTTAGTATTCATGTTCAGGAACTGTCCACCCAGACTAAAACAAAAGTTTTAGACTTTAGGACGGCAGATTTTTCATTAATGGGAGAATACCTAAAGAACTATTTAAAGGGGAAAACTCTTATTACAGGGGTTCAAGAACAGTGGGAATTTGTGAAAGGTGCCATTTTAGATGCAACCGCACACTGTATTAGACATGTCTGTAAAAGTAAAAGAAAGCGGAAACCAATTTGGTTTTCCAAAGAAGTAGCACATGCTGTAAAGACAAAAAAGATAGCTTATAAAAATTACAGACACACACAAGCAGATGATGATATGAAAATATGGAGACTCCAACAAAAAAGACTAAGCAGTTAATTAGGAAGGTTAAAGATCATGCAGAAGAGAAGATAGCACAGTCAGTAAAACATGGGGACAAAACATTCTTTAGATATATCAGTGAAAGAAGAAAAAATAAGGTAGGAATAGTAAAATTGAAATCAGTTGATGGTAGAATAATAGAAGGAGATAAGCAGATTGCAGACTGTCTCAATGATTACTTCTGTTCTGTTTTCACTAAAGATTGTGAAGATACAATGTCTACATTAAGGGATGCAACGCAAAATAGAAACAAGCTTAACAGTAATCTTTTTACAGAGGATGAGGTTTTGTTAGCATTATCAAAAATAAATGTTACAAAGGCAGTGGGTCCTGATAATATTCATCCAAGGGTTTTAAAAGAACTTCGATCAGTGCTTACTGTCCCATTAACTGATCTGTTTAATCAGTCACTATTAACAGGAGCTGTCCCAGATGATTGGAGAATAGCAAATGTAATACCCCTTCATAAAAAGGGCAGTAGAGAAGAATCTGGCAACTACAGGCCAGTTAGTTTAACTTCAGTAGTAGGGAAATTAATGGAAAGCCTCTTAAAAGAAAGAATTATGACTTACATAAAGACAAACAATTTAGAGGACCAAAATCAGCATGGTTTTACTTCAGGGAGATCATGTCAGACTAATCTAATTGACTTCTTTGATTATGTAACAAAAGTATTAGACAAGGGAGGAGCAGTTGATGTAGCATATCTAGATTTCAGCAAAGCATTTGACACCGTCCCACACAATAAACTTATTCACAAACTATATCTCCTTGGTCTAGATTCAAAAATTGTGAACTGGGTGGAATGCTGGCTTAAGGACAGAAAACAAAGTGTCTTAGTAAATGGAGTTCATTCAGCAGAGGGGGCTGTTACTAGTGGTGTTCCTCAGGGGTCAGTTCTGGGGCCTGTTTTGTTTAACATATTTATCTGCGATATCAGCAAAGGGCTACAGGGGAAAGTATGTCTCTTTGCAGATGATACAAAAATTTGCAACAGAGTGGATGTTCCAGGGGGGGTAGACAAAATGAGAAGTGATATACAACAATTGGAGGATTGGACAAATGACTGGGGTCTAAAGTTTAACACAGCAAAGTGTAAAATAATGCATTTAGGGAAGAAAAATCCAAATGTTAATTACAGACTCAATGACACTTTACTGACTGTTACAGACGAGGAACAGGACTTGGGAATTATTATTTCAGATGATTTAAAACTTAGTAAACAATGTAGTAATGCAGCGAGTAAGGCTAGCAGAATGCTTGGATGTATTGGTAGAGGTATTTGCAGCAGAAATAGTAAGGTTCTTATGCCACTTTATAGATCATTAGTTAGGCCTCATCTTGAGTATTGTGTGCAGTTCTGGAGACCATATCTTCAGAAGGATATTAACAAACTTGAATCTGTGCAAAGGAGGGCTACCAAAATGTTACATGGTCTAAAAAATAAAACTTACCAGGATAGGCTCAATGACCTAAATATGTATAGCTTAGAGGAGAGAAGGGAAAGAGGTGATATGATAGCAACTTTCAAGTACATTAAAGGGTTTAGTAAAACTGAGGCTGTGGGTATTTTACATAAAATGGAAAATTCAAGAACAAGGGGTCATGAGCTCAAGCTAAAGGGTAGTAGATTCAGAAGTAATTTGAGGAAGCACTTCTTTACAGAAAGAGTGATTGATTTATGGAATAAACTTCCTCAAGAGGTAGTAGCAACAAACACTGTGGGGGACTTTAAAAATGCATGGGACAAGCATAGGGCTATCCTACGAACTAGATAAGTTTATACTGTTAGGTAAGGTCGGGCAGACTTGCTGGGCCTATGGCTCTTATCTGCCGTCAATATCTATGTTTCTATATAGAAAAAAATTGGTATCCAAATAATCCAACACGAGTAC
Source organism: Bombina bombina (assembly GCF_027579735.1). Taxonomy (NCBI): domain Eukaryota; kingdom Metazoa; phylum Chordata; class Amphibia; order Anura; family Bombinatoridae; genus Bombina; species Bombina bombina. Next base: position 7,958,411 of record NC_069499.1, read on the forward strand.
ACGACCACAAAACCAGTACCTCCTTCTCCAAAACTAAACCTTTCAAATGAAATGTTAAGAGCTACATCTATTTATAACATTTACATATGGGAGGGAATAACTTGATTTAAATATTTAAATTCGAATATTAAATAATTCGAATTTGAATATTACATTTAAAAATACAATTTTAGTTAAGAAATACAATTTCGAAATTAAAATCAAATTCGAAAATTTCGAATATTTATAATATAATAGCATTATTATAACAAATTCGAATTTGAATAGTACATTAGAAAAGCAAATACTATTTCGAAATTTAAATCGAATTCGAATATCTCATTACAAATAGTATATAATATATTCAATCGAATTCGAATATAACATTTCGAATTAGAATATGATATATCTCATCGAATTCGATTAGAATCGAATTTGAATATTATATTTCGAATTCGAATGTGAAATATAGTTTTCGAATTCTAATATAATATTCGAATTTGAATAGAATAGAATTCGAATATTATATATCGAATTCGAATGTGAAATATAGATTTCGAATTCGAATATAATATTATCCAAAATAAAACATTCTATTAATAAGAACGAATATTTTCGAATGTAAGCGAAAAATTCGAAAACGAACATTCGAAAATCGAATGTTAGAATGTTAACTAAACATTCGAAATTCGGTTCGAACGAACGAATATCGGAAAATTCGTTTTAAAATTCGAATGTTTAGAAACATTCGCCCATCCCTACAGACGAGTAGATTGCAGATTCTTAAAGAGAATTCAGAAGGAAACTGAGGGAGGGCAGGAAAGATTACATTCCTCTGCACCTCCAAAAGAAAGCTATGCACATAATTGGGTAGGGAAAAATAACAAGATTAAGCCCCCAGATAAAACAGGACAAGAATACACCCCAAAGCTTAGGCCTGGTACTAATCTGTATGGCCCAGCGCATGAGGCTTTGAGAGTGATGACTGTGGGGGGAGGGGAAGTGGGATATCATGAAAAGAATTATGAAAATAATTCTCCTCTGATATCCTGCTCTGACTGACTACCTCAGGCCCTGGATGACATGGTCCCTATATGTAACACCTTTAGGGATCATTCTGGACGTCCCTGTGTCTATGGTGTGATTGAGGGCCATCGCACAAAACTCCTCATAGACACAGGAGCTTCAGTAACTTTGACAGACTTACCATTAAGTCCCCCACAAGGGACAAGACAGACATTTCTTGTTTGTGGGACTTGGGGGATCCCAGTCCCAAGCATCCCTTATCCCAAATGTGACTATGACACTAGGTAATCAGTGGACTAAGGAAATTCCCATTTGGCAGAGCAAAAACACAGAGGGTACAATACTTGGTGCTGATATAATGAGATCAGAAGGGATGATAGTGGACCTATGTAACAATGTTTTGTGGAGGGATACTAGAGGGAGAAAACCTGTAATATTAGATGACTCTTACATCAGTCCCATAGCATCCATTGCATCAATTCCTTCAGAAAGGGTGTGGCCGGATATTGAAAGTCACCCTGATTTGAAGAGATTGGTCATGGATTTCCCTGACATATGGGCTCAACATAAGAATGATTGTGGCATATTAAAAGGCATTGAAATCAATATTGTAGGCCCTGACCCCCCTCCACAAAGACAGTATCATTTTCCAGCAGAATCTATTGAACCTGTGAGGCAAATTATTAGTCAGCTTGAAAGCCAAGGGATAATTAGGAAATGTTCCTCCTCTAATAATTCTCCTTTGTGGCCAGTAAGGAAAGCAAATAATACTTGGAGGTTAACTGCTGATTTTCGTATGGTGAATAAAGTTACCCCACCTGTTACAAATCTAGTTGCTTCTACTCCTGAAGTGGTATCCAAACTGAGTGCCACATGTAGGTGGTATTCTGTTCTGGATATAAGTAATGGTTTTTTGAGTGTCAGACTAGCCCCAGAGTGCCAATATAAGTTTGCTTTCTGCTTTGATAATATGCAATTTTGCTTCAATTTGCTTCCTCAGGGCTTCCACAGCTCGCCTACATACTTTCACCAAGCATTAGCAGAGGTATTAAAAACATTCTCAGTCCCAGAAAGTATCATACAGTATGTAGATGATATTTTGTTACAAACAGAGACAGTAGAGGAACATTTGGAGCGGCTGAATGAACTGTTTGGCTTGATTGCTGAATCTGGCCTCAAGTTAAACACTTCAAAAGTACAATTAATGAGACAAAAGGTGACATTTTTGGGAGTATCAATACAAAGGGGTACAAGATGCCCTACTAGAGAACGAGTTACAGCCATACTTCAGGTGCCCAGACCTTTGCATAGGCAGTCCTTAAGACAATTCTTAGGCTTGGTAAATTTTTCTCGTGATTTCATTGAAGGGTTTGCTGAAAAAGCAAAACCTCTTTATGATCTTTTGAAAGGGGAGGATGTTGGGAAAATTCCTTGGAATACAGAACATGAGGAAGCATTTAAAGTGTTAAAGGAAGGTTTAGCATCAGCCCCTGCCCTTGCCACAGTGGAGAGGGAGGCCCCTTTTGCTTTACAAACATACACATCTGACACTTCAATTTTCACAGTCCTACTGCAGGAGAAGGCTGATAAATGGAGGCCTGTTGGCTATTTTTCCAGGCTTCTTACTCCAGTAGAGAAAGGTTATGACGCATGTATCAAGGCTTTGTTAGGGGTGCATTGGTCAGTTCAGGCTACTGAGCATATAGTGGGATTTGGGAAGCTCATCCTCCAAACACCACATACCCCTATAAAGCTGTTGTTGGAGAAATCATTAAGTGGGGTTTCAACACAAAGAGTGACTAGGTGGTTAATAGATTTGCAACATCGTGACATCACTGTACAACACAATGCAAAATACACATTACCCCAACTAATGCACACTCAGGGTGAACCCCATGACTGCACAGAGACATTCGTACACAGGGAATCGCCTCATAAATTGTTCAGGGACAAAACTTCTCCCCAGGATTTACAAATTTATGTAGATGGTTCAAGATTTTGGCAGGGTGGTCAATTTAATACTGGTTTTGCTATTTGGGTCCCCTCTCAACAATTAGCTCTTAAATTTATGTTACCAAGATCATTCTCAGCACAGAGAGCAGAATTAGAAACCATTTCTATGGCTTGCCACAGGTTTGACACACAAGACATTTGTACATACAGTGACAGTGCCTATGTGACCAGATCACTGACAGAGTACTTACCAATTTGGAATCTAAGGGGAATGGTAGACTCAGCAGGCAAACCATTGTCACATGTTCAAGCCCTTAAGAAATTGGTAGATTGGGGAACACAGCACCCATTGCAGTCAGCTATTGTTAAAGTTAAGGCACACACACATTTCACAGATGCACATTCACAAGGGAATGCACATGTGGACATGTTAGCCAAACAGGCAGCTGTAGATGGGGAACCATGGCAATCAGATGAGAATGACAATGAGACACAGGAAGCATGGAGAGAGCATGTTGCATCTAAAGATACATTGGAACATTTAGCAAAGATTACAATGCAAGATTCAGAGGTACCTGATTTGAAAACAGAACAAGCTAAAGATCCTAACCTTTTCCCTCTGTTACAGGAACAGCAAACACTCCCAAATGGTTATTCAATTTGTAATGGGTTAATATGTTACTCTAATCCCACTGATCCACAGGCTAAATTGGTTTTTGTGGTCCCAAGTCATTTGCAGGGACCTATAACACAGCAAACACATTCTTTTCTTGGGAATATTGGGCAAAGTGCATTAGAGTACAATTTAAGGCAAAAATTTCATTGGCCAGATTTAGCAGAAACCTGTTTAAAATGTGTACAAGAATGTTTAATTTGTGCTCAAATTAATCCACGCCCTAAAGGTCAGAGACCCATTCTCCAGAGAATACCAGTAGCAGATGGCCCCTGGAAAGCTATCCAAATTGATTTTATAGGCCCACTTCCACTATCAAAGGGGGGTCTCAAGTATGCCCTAGTAATTGTAGATATTTTTTCAAAATGGGTTGAGGCTATTCCACTTCGTTGTGATACTGCACAGGCTACTGCCAGAGCACTGTGGGAACATGTTTTCTCAAGATGGGGGTTTCCAACACTCATTGAATCAGACAGGGGTACACATTTTACAGGTCAGGTAATGCAAAATCTCTGTGCCCTACTGGCAATACAGACAAGATTTCATGTACCATATCATCCACAATCCTCTGGTATAGTTGAGCGCATGAATCGCACATTAAAAACAAAATTGTCAAAAATGCTTTCCCAGTATGGTAAATCATGGGTCACACATCTTCCAGCAGTTCTAATGGCTATTAGAGCTACACCATCAAATGCTACCAAGTGTTCTCCCTATGAGCTCATGACAGGGAGAAAGATGGCATTAGGCCACCCAGGTGAACCACAATTGTCTACTCCCTTGAGAGAATCTGTGTCTAGAGATCAATATCTCTCCCAAATTCAGGAGCAGTTGAGCTCACTGCTAATTTTTGCTGCCTCTAATATGGCCCCAACAGATTGTAAATTTTCATCTACACCTCAAACACCTCTGTTTGAGAATGGGGGGATTGATCATGATTAAAAATGTTCGCAAAAATTCTCCCTGGGATGCAAATTGGGAAGGACCTTATAGAATTTTGGACAAATTGGGTAATACTGTAATTAAAATAGAAAGATCAACCCCTGGCAAAACCAGAAGGCAGCCTGGTTACAAATGGGTCCATGTTGACCAATGTAAATTGTATAGAGGGACAGTTGTCCCAGATGTAGATATTTCTGCTAAGAACTGATATTCTCTTAATCTTTTTTTTGACAGATTTCATTATGTGGAACCTGAGAGGAATGATCGCCACAAACCTATTTGTATTTGTGTGGGTGTTATTGCAAAAACTTCCAAACTGTGACTGTAATGAACTTTCAATCACCAACCTCACAAGGAGTCGTAGATGGAGCTCAAGCAGCATCATCAGAGGATGGACAGGCTTCTGGAGCTTTCAAGACCTTAGCAAAGACTATTTGGGAAAATTGACTTTTAATGTGGGTGGGAAAATTGAAATATTTGCAGAAAAACATCAAGACAATTTAATTGGTTTTTGGAGGGTCAATCAGGGTAATAAAGTTGAATGGGAATGTAAGTGGGTGGCTTGGGGAAAATGGACTGTAGGTCTGGTTGGAGAAGGTGTTTCTGTGTCTACAACATTTACAAATCCTATTCACACTATAAAGGGTGATAACTATAATATAACCAAGGTTATATTTGAACAACAAATTGGAGAAGGGATTAATTGGAGAGTTACAGCTTCCAACTTTGGTGGAGGGATTGAAGTATACTTAAAAATAGATCAAATAAAGGAAACAACCACTTTTGCGCCTTTGATCTATTCTACTTTAATCACTACACCAAAGATGAAACATTATGACAATACTCCAATGTGTGAGGGGAAAAGGGTTGTTTCTAGTGGTCCATTTCAAACAAGTACAATCAAGCCAACTCCAGTATTGAGGGATGCCACATTCCAATTTATCACGTGGAAGATTAAAATAATAGATTGGCTAGTTTCCACACATTACCAAAATTGTTCCAAAATTACTGCCACTATGGAAAAAGCATTAGTTAAGTGGGCAGAAGGTACTAGGAGAAGGACTAGGAGGGATATCGTGGATACAGTTTTGGGAGGTGTGGGAACAGGGCTAGGTGTGGTAAATTCCATTGACATATCCAGCTTAACAGCAACCTTACAGTCTCAGGGGATGTTAAATGCAAAAGGGATTCATACGCAACAAATGATAAACACCCTGGTAGAGACACTGACACAGACAGTCATTCAGGTTCAGGGTCCTGCCATTCAACATACAGAGGAAATACTGATAGGAGTAATTAGTAGGTTAAGGGAAGTATCCTGGGATTTTGTGTGTATTTCCATGCAAACAGAATTATCAACTGACTTTAAATTAATAGCACAGGCTATGGAAAATAACCATACACCTTTGGGAGGGTGGGAGCAGTCTGTTGTTAACAGTTTTGCATCAAAACACAGAGAATTATGGTTAAACAGTTGGTTGGGCTGCAGGGAAAATATATGCAGGGCTACTTCACTTGTGCCCACTGGTGGTACCTATCAGAATGTTTATCATTTGTTTTCACTAGGAACACCTGTCACAGAATCTCATGTTTTGCATCATGAGTTAGAGTTCCCAAATTTTATATGGAATGGTTCCCATATGGAACAGGTAGATATGTCTGGCTGCATAAGGTTTCCTTCTAAAATGTTATGTCTACCCAACCAGGCAAGAATAATTTTTGATTCCTGCTGGCATAATCACTCATATTGCAATGGTTTTGTGGAGAAAGTTAATCCCCAAGATATGATTTTTCCCTTAGGACAAGGAAAGGTGTGTTTTGTTGCATTAAAGCCTAAAGATGAAGTGCATGTATGGTTTGACAGGTGTAATTCAAGGGAACAAATCACACCAGGGATTTATTGTATTACTGGGTACCCTGTGAGGATAAGTTCACTACAGTTTAACTTCACTGTCCCACAGTTACTCACATATAACGCTACCTTGGGGGCTCCACTCATAACCCCAATATTAGTAGATGATGCACCTTGGCAAAAATGGGTAACCTTATTGCAAAAAGACTCTGTGTTACTAGAACATCTTAAACATTTTGGGGAACGTGTTCATGTAAATTTCTACCATCAGGAACAAGAACTACAAAGGATTGAACATACTTTTACGGAGATGTCAAGTGCAACCTGGTGGCAGAAATTAGCAAATTCCTTTTCGAAACAGTCATCATGGGAATCAAGTTCAATCCGATTGGCTGATCCAATCAGCCAATCAGATTGAGCTCGCATTCTATTGGCTGTTCCGATCAGCCAATAGAATGCGAGCTCAATCTGATTGGCTGATTGGATCGGCCAATCGGATTGAACTAGATTCTGATTGGCTGATTCCATCAGCCAATCAGAAAATTCCTACCTTAATTCCGATTGGCTGATAGAATCCTATCAGCCAATCGGAATTCGAGGGACGCCATCTTGGATGACGTCCCTTAAAGGAACCGTCATTCGTCGGGAGACATCGGAAGAAGAGGATGGATCCGCGTCGCCTGCTTCAAGATGGACCCGCTCCGCACCGGATGGAAGAAGATCGAAGATGCCGCTTGGAGAAGATGTTTGCCGGTCCGGATGTCCTCTTCTTGCCGGATAGGAGGAAGACTTTGGACCCTCTTCTGGACTTCTTCAGTGGATGTCTAGCCCCCGCTTGGGTTGGATGAAGATCTTGGAGCCAGGACGGATCGGTGAACCTGGCATGGTGAAGACAAGGTAGGAAGATCATCAGGGGCTTAGTGTTAGGTTTATTTAAGGGGGGTTTGGGTTAGATTAGGGGTATGTGGGTGGTGGGTTGTAATGTTGGGGGGGGGGTATTGTATGTTTTCTTTTACAGGCAAAAGAGCTGAACTTCTTGGGGCATGCCCCGCAAAGGGCCCTGTTCAGGGCTGGTAAGGTAAAAGAGCTTGTAACTTTTTAAATTTAGAATAGGGTAGGGAATTTATTATTTTGGGGGGCTTTGTTATTTTATTAGGGGGCTTAGAGTAGGTGTAATTAGTTTAAAATTGTTGTAATATTTTTCTTATGTTTGTAAATATTTTTTTATTTTCTGTAACTTAGTTCTTTTTTATTTTTTGTACTTTAGCTAGTTTATTTAATTGTATTTATTTGTAGCAATTGTGTTTATTTAATTTATTGATAGTGTAGTGTTAGGTTAATTGTAGGTAATTGTAGGTAGTTTATTTAATTATTTTATTGATAGGGTAGTGTTAGGTTTAATTATATCTTAGGTTAGGATTTATTTTACAGGTAATTTTGTTATTATTTTAACTAGGTAACTATTAAATAGTTCTTAACTATTTAATAGCTATTGTACCTAGTTAAAATAAATACCAAGTTGCCTGTAAAATAAATATTAATCCTAAAATAGCTATAATATAATTATAATTTATATTGTAGCTATATTAGGATTTATTTTACAGGTAAGTATTTAGCTTTAAATAGGAATCATTTATTTAATAAGAGTTAATTTATTTCGTTAGATTAAAATTATATTTAAGTTAGGGGGGTGTTAGTGTTAGGGTTAGACTTAGCTTTAGGGGTTAATACATTTATTAGAGTAGCGGTGTGGTCCGATCGGAAGATTAGGGGTTAATAATTGAAGTTAGGTGTCGGCGATGTTAGGGAGGGCAGATTAGGGGTTAATACTATTTATGATAGGGTTAGTGAGGCGGGTTAGGGGTTAATAACTTTATTATAGTAGCGGTGCGGTCCGCTCGGCAGATTAGGGGTTAATAAGTGTAGGCAGGTGTCGGCGACGTTGAGGGGGGCAGATTAGGGGATAATAAATATAATATAGGGGTCGGCGGTGTTAGGGGTAGCAGATTAGGGGTACATAGGGATAACGTAGGTGGCGGCGCTTTGCGGTCGGAAGATTAGGGGTTAATTATTTTAAGTAGCTGGCGGCGATGTTGTGGGGGGCAGATTAGGGGTTAATAAATGTAATATAGGGGTCGGCGGGGTTAGGGGCAGCAGATTAGGGGTACATAAGTATAACGTAGGTGGCGGTCGGAAGATTAGGGGTTAAAATTTTTAATCGAGTTGCGGCGATGTGGGGGGACCTCGGTTTAGGGGTACATAGGTAGTTTATGGGTGTTAGTGTACTTTAGGGTACAGTAGTTAAGAGCTTTATAAACCGGCGTTAGCCAGAAAGCTCTTAACTCCTGCTATTTTCAGGCGGCTGGAATCTTGTCGTTAGAGCTCTAACGCTCACTGCAGAAACGACTCTAAATACCGGCGTTAGAAAGATCCCATTGAAAAGATAGGCTACGCAAATGGCGTAGGGGGATCTGCGGTATAGAAAAGTCGCGGCTGTAAAGTGAGCGTTAGACCCTTTAATCACTGACTCCAAATACCAGCGGGCGGCCAAAACCAGCGTTAGGAGCCTCTAACGCTGGTTTTGACGGCTACCGCCGAACTCTAAATCTAGGCCTAAATGTTTAACCCCTATCTAGTGACACTTTTGGATAGTAGAATAATGAAACAGTTATTAAAGGTACAGTAAACCACTTATTATGTGACTTTCTTATTAAAAAGCTGCCAACTCTACATTCATGTTAAGACCTACTGGATACAAAGTCTGGAGTTTATAAATCCAGAATGTCTCTCTTTGCCTCAGTCTAAAAAACCGGTTATAGAAATCAGATTTTGGAATATGTTCAATTGGGGTAATCTTAAAGCAGTTTAATTTGCCAGTATGTTTCTGGTGACAATGCCTCGGTACACTATGCAATTTAAAATTATTTTTAATATTCCGATAGTGCTCCGACTATCTTACACTTAGGCGCCTACAAGTGCGCCCTATATACTGACACCCACAAAAACATGATAGTAGGTATATGACATAATTTGATGCACAAGTCATTTTACTCCCTATTTGGTATGTTTTCTTAGTGACATTAGACTGAAAGACATGACAATTGTATGTAATATGATCACACATCTTGCATCTTTTATTATTGCATTTAAAACATCCTTTTCTTAATTTCATATTTGAACTGTTAGTCGTTTAATTCTTTTGAATTTTTAGAATTTTATCATTGCAAACATTACTTTTATTTTTTACAATCTTACTCGGTGCCAAAATATTTTTTAGGCTTGGTGCTTTTTTAAAGACTACAGTAGGTTTTGCTTCCATCACACCTCCAAGTATAGGGTCCTTCATAAGGATATTCCAATGTTTCTGGATAATTTGTTTGATAGTATCATGATTACAATTATATTCTGTAATAAACATAGTGTATTTATTTGTATTTCTTTGAATTTGTCTATTATTTTTATTTTTTTGAAAATATAACTCTCTATCATCATTCTTAGCCCTTTCATAGCCACTATTAATAATGTATTGAGGATATTTTTTCTCTTTGAATCTCTCTTTTAAAATCTGCCCTTGTATCTCATAGTCAGATAATCTACTACAATTTCTACGCACACGTTTGAATTGCCTGTATGGTACATTTCTTTTCCACGGGTGGTAATGATTACTTCTAAAGTCGAGATAACAATCCACCCCTTTAAAGTGGGTACTAGTAATAATCTTATCTTCTACAAATGCAAGATTCAGATCGAGAAAGACTATAGTGTTTGTATTTATTACACTAGTGAATGTTAATCCTCTATCATTCATATTTAGGTGCTCCACAAATTTATCTGCTGATGGTATATCGCCCCTCTATACAAGAATCAGATCATCTATATAACGGCCATAGAATACCAGGTTCGCCCCATACATGAAGTCTCTTATTTAGGTTTCAAGGTGTCCAATATATAACTGAGAGGGAGGTGTCGGAGCGGCGCAGTAGCGGGAGAAGTCACCTCCCTAAAATGAATTTTTGCAAGTTGGGATGTCTGTCACCTCATGTTACATAACTAGTGCTATTATCACCTTATGTTACATAACTAGTGCTATTATCACCTCATGTTACATAACTAGTGCTATTATTACCTCATGTTACATAACTAGTGCTATTGTCACCTCATGTTACATAACTAGTGCTATTGTCACCTCATGTTACATAACTAGTGCTATTATCACCTCATGTTACATAACTAGTGCTATTATCACCTCATGTTACATAACTAGTGCTATTGTTTAGAAACAAGGAAATGAAGGAATCCGGCACTTCTTGAAATCTTTAAGAGCACACAGTTTTTATTGGCAAGTAAAAAGAAAAGCAAAAGTAATGCATAGCAGCCCCAGCAATTTAGTCATTGCGGCACAGCAAACAAAGAGCTAGCATGGATGGTGGTCACTAAAGCTGACGCGTTTCGGCATCCCCCGCCGTAGTCATAGCATAAATATTGACCATCATCCTCAAGTTTAAAAAGGGCACTCTTTCACCTCATTGGTTTAAAAGTTAAACACACCTCCAATGTTAAATAATAACAATGCTCCTCAATTATTACATATCAATACCTAATGTGTGTGGCAATGAGCTAGATAGAGACTTTGTGTTGAGTATTGATTAATTGATAGAATGTGGACTTTAGCAATAATGGGATTAAATTATGTTTGTAATTGTAATTTAACAATATTCCGCTGAATGGTATATGTTTGTTTGTTTTCAAATGGGTCTGTTTGGCTTTTAAAGGATTTTTTTTTTTTGTTACCTTATGTTACATAACTAGTGCTATTATCACCTCATGTTACATAACTAGTGCTATTATTACCTCATGTTACATAACTAGTGCTATTGTTACCTTATGTTACATAACTAGTGCTATTGTTACCTCATGTTACATAACTAGTGCTATTGTTACCTCATGTTACATAACTAGTGCTATTGTTACCTCATGTTACATAACTAGTGCTATTGTTACCTTATGTTACATAACTAGTGCTATTGTTACCTCATGTTACATAACTAGTGCTATTGTTACCTCATGTTACATAACTAGTGCTATTGTTACCTCATGTTACATAACTAGTGCTATTGTTACCTTATGTTACATAACTTATGCTATTGTTACCTCATGATACATAACTAGTGCTATTGTTACCTTATGTTACATAACTAGTGCTATTATCACCTCATGTTACATAACTAGTGCTATTATCACCTCATGTTACATAACTAGTGCTATTGTCACCTTATGTTACATAACTAGTGCTATTATCACCTTATGTTACATAACTAGTGCTATTATCACCTCATGTTACATAACTAGTGCTATTGTTACCCTATGTTACATAACTAGTGCTATTGTTACCTCATGTTAGATAACTAGTGCTATTGTTACCTTATGTTACATAACTAGTGCTATTGTTACCTGATGTTACATAACTAGTGCTATTATTACCTCATGTTACGTAACTAGTGCTATTGTTACCTTATGTTACATAACTAGTGCTATTGTTACCTCATGTTACATAACTAGTGCTATTGTTACCTTATGTTACATAACTAGTGCTTTTGTTACCTGATGTTACATAACCAGTGCTATTATCACCTCATGTTACATAACTAGTGCTATTATCACCTTATGTTACATAACTAGTGCTATTGTTACCTTATGTTACATAACTAGTGCTATTATCACCTCATGTTCTCCCGCTACTGCGCCCCCCCCCCCCCCAGTTATATATTGGACACCTTGAAACCCTAAATAAGATAGAGACTTATCATTAAAGTAGCTTCCCACTAAAGTCACATTTAAAAAGTAGCTTTATTGCACAACCACATTCAATAAACCTATTTCCCAGTGATTGTACGTTTGTTAAATGCTTAAATATTTTAGAATACAAAGTTTAATTACGTGCAGTAAAAAAGGCAGTATTTGTTTTTATTTTATTAAAATTAGTGGGGGCTTTCTGGCTACTGATGCATGCTTTGAGGGTTCTATAATGTCTTAGCAACTAAAGGCATTCCTTAAAGAAACACTTTTCCGCATTTGGGCCACATTGAATCATGGTACTTGTAGTGTCAGGGAGATTGCACTCCATTTGCTGGCATCAGAGAGCCGCTATTACAGTCAGGGAGACTCCCTGAACTTCAGGGAGAGTTGGGATGTCTGTGTTACATAACTAGTGCTATTGTTACCTTATGTAACATAACTAGTGCTATTGTTACCTCATGTTACATAACTAGTGCTATTGTTACCTCATGTTACATAACTAGTGCTATTGTTACCTTATGTTACATAACTAGTGTTATTGTTACCTCATGTTACATAACTAGTGCTATTATTACCTCATGTTACATAACTAGTGCTATTGTTACCTTATGTTACATAACTAGTGCTATTATCACCTCATGTTACTTAACTTGTGCTATTGTTACCTCATGTTACATAACTAGTGCTATTATCACCTCATGTTACCTTATGTTACATAACTAGTGCTATTGTTACCTCATGTTACATAACTAGTGCTATTGTTACCTCATGTTACATAACTAGTGCTATTGTTACCTCATGTTACATAACTAGTGCTATTATCACCTCATGTTACCTTATGTTACATAACTAGTGCTATTGTTACCTCATGTTACATAACTAGTGCTATTGTTACCTCATGTTACATAACTAGTGCTATTGTTACCTTATGTTACATAACTAGTGCTATTATCACCTCATGTTACATAACTAGTGCTATTGTTACCTTATGTTACATAACTAGTGCTATTATCACCTCATGTTACATAACTAGTGCTATTATTATCACCTCATGTTACATAACTAGTGCTATTATTATCACCTCATGTTACATAACTAGTGCTATTATCAGCTCATGTTACACAGACATTCCAACCTGCAAAAATCATTTCAGGGAGGTGGCTTCTCCCGCTACTGCGCCCCCCCCCCCCCCAGGTATATATTGGACACCTTGAAACCCTAAATAAGATACTTATCATTAAAGTAGCTTCCCACTAAAGTCACATTAAAAAAGTAGTTTTATTGCACAACCACATACAATAAACCTATTTCCCAGTGATCGTACGCTTGTTAAATGCTTAAATATTTTAGAATACGAAGTTTAATTAGTGCAGTAAATAAGGTAGTATTTGTTTTTATTTTATTAAAATAAGTGGGGGCTTTCTGGCTACTGATGCTTTGAGGGTTCTATAATGTCCCAGCAACTAAAGGCATTCCTTAAAGAAACACTTTTCCGGATTTGGGCCACATTGAATCATGGTACTTGTAGTGTCAGGGAGATTGCATTCCATTTGCTGGCATCAGGGAGCCGCTATTACAATCAGAGAGACTCCCTGAACTTCAGGGAGACTTGGGATGTCTGAGATATATATATGTTTATATGTACATGCTGCAGATAGTTTATTCGGTAACGTTTCGGGGAATGCTCCCCTTCATCAGACCGGGGAGCATTCCCTGAAACGTAACCGAATAAACTATCTGTTTAATACTTAAGTCCAGAGAGTGCTGTTTCCTGTTTTGCTACATTTCATACACTCTAGCACCCTGGCCCTTGGAGAACTGTGCAACTGACTCTTTTTGCCTATATATATATATATATATATATATATATATATATATATATATATATATATATATATATATATATATATATATATATATATATATATATATATATATATATATATATATATATATATATATATATATTATATGAATACTGTGTAATATATATATGAATACTGTGTATACATAATTATATATATATATATATGTTTATATGTACGTGCTGCAGAGATATATATATTTTCCAGCCAATGGTCTGTAATATGCCTTCTTTTTTGTTGGACTCCATGGCCCTCATCCAAGAGCTTAAGCAATATGATAATCTAAAAGGGACGGAATTACTGGTTACCCTAGATGTGGTTAGTCTCTATACCATTATACCACACAGTCAAGGTATGGAGGCAATCCGCAACCACCTGAGAAGATATCCTTTTGTAGGACCAAATACCGAGTGGATCATGGAGATGTTAAACTACTGCCTCACTATGAACTATTTCCGATTTGAGACCCGGTTTTATTTACAACTCTTAGGCACAGCGATGGGGTCGAGTTTGGCCCCATCATTTGCCAATTTATACATGGCAGAGTTTGAACAATACAATACTGATCTATTTTCTCATCCCAACATAAGGATATTTCGTCGCTATATTGACAACTTGTTTCTAATCTGGGACGGATCGGCACAGGATCTCCAGCTATGGTTCAATCAGCTGAACGAATTACGTCCTAACCTACAATTTAAGATGGAGTATAGCGAAACATCTGTAGATTTTCTAGATTTGCGGATATATAAAGACCAGAACCGTCTCTCCACTACACTCTTTCGTAAGGCCACGGACAGAAATTCCCTGCTTCAGGCTACCAGTTGCCATCCTCCAGCTCTGAAGCAGGCACTGCCAATCTCCCAATTCAAAAGAGTTGTCAGAAATAATAGTGACCCTGTAAAAACAAAACAACAACTGTTAGAAATGAAGTCTAGATTTCTTCAACGGGGATATAATGAGCAGCATCTAAATAAACATCTGGAACAATTCTGGGATCTGCCACAAGAAGAAGCCCTACGCGCAACGACCAGGACAGCGGATACCGACAGGATGACATATGTGACAACATACACTGTGGACAAACAGAATTTACCAGCAGTATTAAGGAAGGACTGGGAAATTGTGCAGTCTGACCAGACTTTACCTTTTGTCAATATGGGACCACCTAGAGTCTGCTTTAAAAGATCTAGATCCATTCGGGACATTCTTGTCAAGGTGGACCCGATTGACTGTTATACGAAAACAACATGGCTAAAACGTTCAAAACCAGGCTGTTTTAAATGTCTTGGATGCACTACATGTAGTGGACTCAGTGCTACCAAGTTTTTTGTACACCCACATACCAACAAAAAATTCTACATAAGACACTGTGTTACTTGTACCACTGAATATGTTGTCTATTTGATTCATTGTCCCTGTGGGTTATACTACGTGGGCAAAACAATTGATGACCTGCGGACCCGCATGGCCAACCATCGCACTGCAATCAGAGCAGCCATTGATAAAAAACAATCTGACCAACCTGTGGCCAGACATTTTGCGCAGGCTGGCCATGCGGTGTCCAACTTACGTTATGTCATCATTGATCATGTTCCCAGGCCCAATAGAGGGGGAGACAGGGCCAAACTACTTCTACAAAAAGAATCCAGATGGATCTATACACTGAATACTATAACGCCGAATGGGCTAAATGTAAATTTAGATTGGCACTGTTTCCTATAAAAAACTGTTCACAAAAATTGTTGATGATCAATTGATGGCTTATTTACAGATTTATTTCTAGATTACTTATATCTTCATGTTGTATTAGATATATAACCTTTAGTCAGATTACAAATTGTCTGATATATTGAATACTTTGATCTTGGGATACTATTGTCAAATGTTTCGACTAATGTGTTGTTGTTATTTTTCTCCAGCAGAATTGTTACTAGCCCTGTATAATGCTATCCGGCTCTTACGTCTTCCTTTGGCACTTACAGTGCAGATGGGCGTGTCCGTAGGACCCGGTGTCTGATGTCAGATTGTGAGTATTGTTGATTCCGGTTGCCATGACTACCCCCGGTTCTGCGCAGTGGCGCAGGGGGAACGCTGTGGACACTTCCGGCATAGAATCTTGGTGGAGGGTAAGGTAATATAAGTCAGCAATGTATGTATATATTTTATTGGTCTGAGGACGGGGCTTACTACCCCGAAACGTCACTGGTGGATTAAACACATCATTTGTTAAGACCCGGCGAGTGCGTCTCCTTTTCTTATATATATATATATATATATATATATATATATATGAATACTGTGTATATATAATTATATATATATATGTTTATATGTACGTGCTGCAGATATATATATGAATACTGTGTATATATAATTATATATATATATATGTTTATATGTACGTGCTGCAGAGATATATATATATGAATACTGTGTTTATATAATTATATATATATGTTTATATGTACGTGCTGCAGATATATATATGAATACTGTGTATATATAAGTATATATGTATGTTTATATGTACGTGCTGCAGATATATATATATATATATATATATATATATATATAAATACTGTGTTTATATAATTATATATATATATATATATATATGTTTATATGTACGTGCTGCAGATATATATATGAATACTGTGTTTATATAATTATATATATGTTTATATGTACGTACTGCAGATATATATATGAATACTGTGTTTATATAATTATATATATGTTTATATGTACGTGCTGCAGATATACATATATATATATATATATATATATATATATATATATGAATACTGTGTATATATAATTATATATATGTTTATATGTACGTGCTGCAGATATATATATGAATATTGTGTTTATATAATTATATATATGTTTATATGTACGTGCTGCAGATATATATATATATGAATACTGTGTATATATAATTATATATATATATGTTTATATGCACGTGCTGAAGATATATATATATGAATACTGTGTTTATATAATTATATATATGTTTATATGTACGTGCTGCAGATATATATATGAATACTGTGTTTATATAATTATATATCTGTTTATATGTACGTGCTGCAGATATATATATGAATACTGTGTTTATATAATTATATATATGTTTATATGTACGTGCTGCAGATATATATATGAATACTGTGTTTATATAATTACATATATATGTTTATATGTACGTGCTGCAGATATATATATGAATACTGTGTTGATATAATTATATATATGTTTATATGTACGTGCTGCATATATATATATATATATATGAATAATGTGTTTATATAATTATATATATGTTTATATGTACGTGCTACAGATATATATATATATGAATACTGTGTTTATATAATTATATATATATATATATATGTTTATATGTACGTGCTGCAGATATATATATATGAATACTGTGTATATATAATTATATATATGTTTATATGTACGTGCTGCAAATATATATATATGAATACTGTGTATATATAATTATATATATATATATATATGTTTATATGTATGTGCTGCAGATATATATATGAATACTGTGTTTATATAATTATATATATATATATATGTTTATATGTACGTGCTGCAGATATATATATGAATACTGTGTATATATAATTATATATATGTTTATATGCACGTGCTGCAGATATATATATGAATACTGTGTATATATAATTATATATATATGTTTATATGCACGTGCTGCAGATATATATATATATATATATATATATATATATATATATATATATATGAATACTGTGTATATATAATTATATATATATATTTTTATATATATATATATATATATATCTTTATATGTACGTGCTGCAGATATATATATATGAATACTGTGTATATATAATTATATATATATGTTTATATGTACGTGCTGCAGATATATATATATATATATGAATACTGTGTTTATATAATTATATATATGTTTATATGTACGTGCTGCAGATATATATATATATGAATACTGTGTTTATATAATTATATATATGTTTATATGTACGTGCTGCAGATATATATATGAATACTGTGTTTATATAATTATATATCTGTTTATATGTATGTGCTGCAGATATATATATGAATAGTGTGTTTATATAATTATATATATGTTTATATGTACGTGCTGCAGATATATATATGAATACTCGGCTAGATTTGGAGTTTGGTGGTAGATGGCCTGCTAACGCTACGCGTGGTTTATGTCTAACGCACGGCATTGTTTGACTCCGGTATTTAGAGTTCAAAAAAGACCATCTAACGATGCTCCTAACGCGTGTATGTCACACGCAGAATCCTGCCCGCGTTAGACAGTCTCCCATAGAGATCAATGGAAAAGCAAAATAAATAGCTTTTTTCACCTAACACTCGATCTCGCGAGAAATACGCACAGCTCGGTCATATGACGCATACCACATCATGCACAACAATAACACGCCACAAATGTCACAACAACAATCAATCAACAAAGCACACAAGCATTACACATTCACAAGCGGGGGGATTTTAAATAAAATTTAATACGGGGAATATGCATATACTTTAAGATGCGGAAATTCGCAAAATAACAACAAGGAATAAAAAATATATACATACACTAGAAAAATAATCGCATTCAATATCACTATATATTAGGACAAACATACATATACAACACTTCACTAATACCACACCATCGCAAATTCACATTTAAACAGAATACTATTGGACAATGTTATAGAAAACTACCACTATGACATCATCGCATTCTACACATTCCACAAATACTAACTCAAAATGAGCATGCGCAAATTCACACAACTAATACACATTGCACTAATATTAATTGCTAATAAAGCACACCTGAACACAATTTACAACGGAAATTGGTACATCATTAAACATTTACACAGGGTATATAAGCACCACACAAGCATGGCTTCTTTGACTGTGTTGCTGGTGGGTCTTTGGAGATTGGAGGTTTAAGATTAGAGAGTTTGTGCATTATTGTGAGTGAGTTAGTGTTAGCGTGAGAGAGTCAGTTGTTAGTGTTATCGTGAGTGAGTTAGTGGGAGTGGGAGTTAGTGGGAGTGGGAGAGAGTCAGTTAGTGGGAGCGTGAGTGAGTTAGTGGTAGTGGGAGTTGTTAGTGAGAGTTGTTAGTGAGAGTTAGTGCTAGTGTGAGTCAGTTAGTGGGAGCGTGAATTAGTGGTAGTGGGAGTTAGTGAGAGTTAGTGGGAGTGTTTGTTAGTGAGAATTAGTAGTAGTGTGTTAGTGAGAATTAGTAGTAGTGTGAGTTAGCGAGCGAGTGATTTTTCTGTACACTTAACACATTTACACGCAAACACATTCAATACATACATACACTTATCAATAACACTACATACACTCCATACCCCATACCCCCTCATACTACACTCCATACCCCATTCCCTGTAGTCCCATTCCCTTTCATCCCATTTACTCTTATCCCATACCCCATACCCATCCCATACCCATCCCCTAGTTACATTTAGTTTACATATCCTCCTTTTAGTCTTCTTCTTCTTCTTTTGGTTTATTTAAATACTCCTTACCCTCTTTGTTTTTTTAGATCCCTCTCACACTTTCAGCACTTTTTTTGTCTTTTTAGTTCTTTATTTTGACCCCCTTTCATTTCATCACACTCACTTTTTGTTTGATTATTTGGGGTTTAGTTTAGGGAACAGATGGAGGGCAGGCAGGGGAGAGGTAGAGGGGGGAGGAGAGAGAGGGGGAGAGGAACAGGGCAGGAAGGGGGGCAGGAAGGGGGGCAGGAAGCGGGGGTGGAAGCGGTGGGTGGACCCAGCCACTTGGTTCAAGATAAACAAGTGGCTGGGCCCAGTGGCGGACAGAGTAGGGCTTCACAGTCCGGGAAACAGAGGGCATCATCACAGGGGAAGGCCAAGGCGACTAGGGAGGCGAGGTTTTCGATGGAGGAGAAGGAGGCCCTCGTAGAGGCTTATATGGCCAGGTATAGGAGGCTGCAGCACCAGAAGACTACCCCGACTGAGAAGAGGAGGCTCTGGAATGAGATAAGGAATGCAGTCAATGCATTGGGTGGCCGGAACAGAGATATGGACTCTATAAAACATCGCTACCGGGACTGTAAGATGGATCTCAAGAAAAAGTTAAGCCTGGAGGCCCGACATTCCGCAGGAACCGGTGGCGGCCCTGCCCTGGAAATCGAGTACTGCCGATGGGAGGAAATGTTGCGGCCCAGCATCTCCGAGGTGGATGTAGTCGGTATCGGAGGAATTGATACCGGGAACCTGCCATTCTCATCTGACGGTAAGCTCATTGAAGAATAAATTCACATACGAATGTATTTCAAGGGACACTATACGCAAACCTTTACTTTCATGATTGAGGTAAAGAATACAATTTGACAAATCATTCAAATGTACTTATATTACCTAATTTGAATCATTCTTGAGATATATTTTAATGAAGAAATAGCCATGCACACGGTGAACCAATCACAGGAGGCAGCTATATTCAGCTAACAATCAGCATCTAAGCATATTTAGATATGCTTTTCAGCAAAAAATATCCAGAGAATGAAGCTAATTAGATAAGAAAAGTACATTAGAAAGTTGATTATAAATGTATGCTTCTAAATCATGAAAGATAAAACATTGGGTTTCATGTCCCTTTAAGGATCAGATTAATGCTATTACGCTGTTTACACGCATTCACAATTACTTTGCGGTTACATCAGTATCTAGGCTATAGGTTAGGTGTGCATTTAAACAGACTGAAAACAAACGCTAAAACATTCAGATTGACCAGAGATATCACAAACACGGTTTAGAAAATGCGGAAATCGTATTGATTGTTAGATTTCAAAGTGGATTAATGATTCTGCATTTGTAATTGTATCGTAAGCTAAGTCATTTAAAGCTTCATTTGCAAATATGCTAATATATACAATTTTTATTTTTTTTAAATATACAGAGTCTGGGGAGGAGGCAGCACAACAAATACAGCCTCCTCCATCTCCCCGGGATGAGAGTGGTGGGGAGGAATTTCCACTTCGGAGGGAAGAGGCCCCCTGTGACGAAGAGGGAACGGAAGCAGATGAAGAGGCCCCGGAAGCAGAGGAGGAGGCCGCGGAACCAGAGGCCCCTCAAGGACCCGCACACCGCCGTGCACGGGTACCCCGCCAAGCACAACAAGAGGAAATAGCGGAGGTGCGGGTTCTACTGGACTACATAGACCAGATGCGTAACTCCCGGACACAAAATATCGAAGGCCGAACTCGAATTCTTGATGGACAAAACCAAATAATTGAAGGCCAAAACCAAATAATAAACATACTTAATAGAATAGAACAAGGGCAAAACAGAATCATTAATCTACACCAAGAGATGTTTAATTTTTTCCGGGAGGCGCATGCTGGTCTGCCTCCTGGTCCGCCTCCTGCTGCTGGGCCTCCTGCTGCTGGGCCTCCTGCTGCTGGGCCTCCTGCTGCTGGGCCATCTTCTCCTGCCGGCCCATCTTCTCCTGCCGGGCCATCTTCTCCTGCCGGGACATCTCCTCCTGCCGGGACATCTCCTCCTGCCGAGCCATCTTCTCCTCTTCAGCCATCTTCTCCTCCTCAGCCATCTTCTCCTCCTCAGCCATCTTCTCCTCCTCACCTTGGTTGTCCCAGTACTCTTCCTTCCACTCTTCCCACAACATCTCCAAGGAGAACTCGTCAGAGTCGGCAGTTGCCCCTCCCAGAGCCTCAGCCCCGTGGGAAGAGGGGAAGGAAGGAAGAGGAAGTAAGTATTTGTTTTCATGTTTAATGTTTTTTTTTATTTAATGTGTAATGGATAGGTATGTGATGATGTGGTTTTCATACACTTGTGGACCACACTCTGTATATAATCTACTTCTATGGGACCGGGTCCATGGAGGCAGATTGTTTGCAGAGTGTGGGTTATAAGTGTGTGAAAACCACATCATCACATACCTATCCTTGTTCATGATATTGATTGGTTTCTGTGATGTGATGTCCAAACTGTTTCCCGAATCGCAAACAAAATTACCATTACAATTATCCATGATGGCATATTACTGTTTGAATGCCAATAACACAGCTTAAAGGGACAGTCAGAAAATTATTGATTACAAAGAAAACACTGTATTACGCATTATCAAGTTGGAAACAACAAAACATGGAGAAATACGTGTGACTTATGTGCTTACCCTTGTATCTATGACTATGAAAAATGACCACTTATTTGTTGTTCTGAAATAACAACATTTTAGATATCAATGATCAATACATGGTAAATAATATGCTGTATGAGCACAAGGTTTTACATATACAAATGCTATCCAAATGCCCTCTAGTGGTCAAATTGTATAATGATTACATGCACTCTTCAAGCTCGAAGAAATTAGCACACGAACCTCATAGGTTTAGCTAACAAATTTAAATAAACACAGACAAATGATTAATTGGTGAGAAACATTTGATATCATTGATATTACAAAATTGACTTTTAGAATAATGCAAAACATTATTTGTTTTCTAAACTGTCCCTTTAACAAAATTACATATGCTAACATATATTTGAAGATTGTTGGTATATCTACATGTACTTGTTCAAACAATAAATTTTGAAATCAGATTTATATTGACGTGTTAAATAAAGTCTATTTTCTTAAAGAGACATTATTGTGTTAATTTATTTTTATAAAGACATTTGTTTTAACAATGAATATGGTTTAAAGTCCTTTTAGGAGTGGGGGGTGAAAATATGCTAACAATAATATATTTGGAGATTAACCAATGTGGAACTCATACATGATACAAAAATCAACATTTGCATTAAAGGGACAGTATACTATATTTTTAACAGAACTGTATGTAATAGACACTACTAGAAACAACAAGATTAACATATACTGATATCAATATTACAAAGCTTTAAACACTTTCAAAGAAAATCGGGTTAGCTCTATTGAAAATATAGATGAACCCCCATTACAACTGTAAAACAAGACAATACACCATCATACACAAAACAGGAGAAAGCTGGAGATGGTACTCACATGAAACTCAGAGGCTGGGCGAGGAGTCTGAAAATTAATTACATTTTATTTGAACAGAAGCAAAATGAAACGTGTATTTGTTAAACAATGGACTATCTAACTAGAGAACAAATTAAAAGATTTGATTTATAATGTGAGTGTCTAATGAACCTTTAATAAAATATACAACGAAATTACATTTAGAAGAAGTCTGCATCATATATTTAGCATATGATAAAGATAAATGCATATTGATTACTTTATTCTAATACAATAGCGCATATTTATGAATTAGATATCTTTAACATTAAACACAACAGTAATTTTTCAGAAAAAGGAACATATTGTTGACAAACATATTAAACAACATGGACTATAGAGATTTGCACTTGCCTCGAAATATCATATGCATGAAAACATTTTGCTTTTGTTCGTTTATTCAACCAGACATCCAGCAAAAGAGAATGTGGTGGTCTTTATCAGCTACGGGTCAACAATGTAACATGATGCAAAAAATCCATATTCGCAAGGTTTTTAAAATTGGCTTCATTCACAAATGTGTTTAACGTGCACAAACAAATATTGCGGGACTACGTAATACAATCAGACGTTTTTTTACCTTTGCATGTGACGTCTTAATTAACATGGCGCTTCCTTGATCACGTAAGAACGCCATCCAATAAAAGGCACATTCTTGATCACGTAAGAACGCAAAAAAAAAAAAAAGGCGCATCCTTGATCGCGTCAAAACACCATCCAATAAAAGGCACATTCTTGATCACGTAAAAAATGCAAACCAAAAAAAGGCGCATCCTTGATCGCGTCAAAACGCAATCCAATAAAAGGCACATTCTTGATCACGTAAGAACGTCAGTCAATACAAGGAATCATTGGACAGCCTGGCAGGTGACGTCTTAAGCAACATGGCGCATCCGAGATCGCTGAAAAACCGCAGCCAATACAAGGACTCAGTTGACAGCTTGGCATATCAATAAGAAATGTATTTATATTTTAGTAACTAGTATGTGTGTAGATTGCTATCTAGGAATGTCACGAAATCATGAATCATCTTTTCGGACTTGACTGTCCCTTTAACTATAGCTATGGTGTATATCTTTAACATTTAAAAGATACACATGAGAAATACATATGCCATTGATGTTTTAAGATATGTTTAGATTGTTTTGGAATAACAATAATGACACATGTATTGATTAAACGTGTCATTTATTCAAGTTGAAATATGGTCAGCCTACCTATAGCCATATATGGGAGGAGAAGTATTTTGTTAACATATTTGTTAAAAAATATTCATCATCTAAAATATGCGCATTACACACAGAGATTTATTTGGTTACACTTTTACAATAAGATAGAATTGAAAATGAAATACATGTGCTGTCAACATTACAATAAGATTGTTTATTAATAAGATTATATGTCCTTGTTCATGTAAAAAGGACAAAAACGCTTTAGAAATGGAAATACATTCATTAACAATTGTGCTCACCATCACTTAAAGGGACATTATTTTGTTTTTAAAAAGAGGATACACATAGACAATACTATTTCAATAAAATGAACACTTTACAGGGATTATATCATTGTATCAATCCTCAGATCATTTGTTAAAGGTGCATCAATTTATGCAGAGTTTCTAAATACACACATGGATGTGAAAATTGAAATATACATATATACACAAATAACAATCTATATATACATATATAAAAGAATTACTATGCTTATCATAATCATGCAATGATAAAGCTTTGAGAAAAATATATAAAGACAAATAATAAAATTACATTGGAGATGTTAATCTTAAAGTCATTTACAATTGTATTACATATATGATTCTTGAAAATCCATTATTTTTGGTAGGTCCCTTTAAGGATCAACCAGATAAACTAGAGCTTCCAATCAATAAAATGAAGAATGAGGACAAAGAATCGTGCAATGACATGTCTTTTATTAGTATGTAAGAAAACATCAACAACGTTTATAAATAATCTTGTAAAAATAAGGAATATTTGAGCCATATGACAAGGTAACAGAGTGCATCACAGTCCATGAAGAGAGTTGCCAAGGGCCAGCATAGCTCCTGTCATGAACCAAGCCTCCAGACTAAAAAGAAAAAGAAAAGGTCTGGGAGGCATTCTGCTAAGAAGGGCTGTATGGGGATTTGAACCTGTGGCTCTGTGATTGCTATTTCTGTTTGCTTACATGTTGAGCCACAGCCAGTTCTAGCAATAGCATGGATCTTAAAAGATCTGATAAATAACTATTTGCCTTACTTGTTATTACACCTGTGCAACACACAGGTGTTCTCAATTCTGGAATGAATCAGAACCAACCCTGTGCAAAACCTCCCTATTTAAGGATGGCTTTTAGTCTGCATTAGTGGCTTCACATTGGATCTGTTTTGTCAAGTCAGAACCTGTTTCCTGTATTTCTTTGGAGAAAGATTTCCTTTGCACCTGTTTACAAGGTATTACCAGGAGAAAGCCTTTACCTTTAAACCTGTTACCAATCTACAAGTTTGTTTCCTGCTTTATGCAATTCCTGCACTTGGCCATTGCCAGGAGAAAGTTTTCCTTTGCACCTGTTTACAAGGTATTACCAGGAGAAAGCCTTTACCTTTAAACCTGTTACCAATCTTCAAGTTTGTTTCCTGCCTTGTGCATTTCCTGCACTCAGCAATTACAAGGAGAGAGACTTTACCTTTAAACCTGTTACCAGTTTGCAAGTTGTTTCCTGCATTGTGTAATTCCTGCACTCAGCAATTTCAAGGAGAGAGACTTTACCTTTAAACCTGTTACCAGTTTGAAAGTTGTTTCCTGCATTGTGCAATTCCTGCACTCAGCAATTTCAAGGAGAGAGACTTTACCTTTAAACCTGTTACCAGTTTGCAAGTTGTTTCCTGCATTGTGCAATTCCTGCACTCAGCAATTACAAGGAGAGAGACTTTACCTTTAAACCTGTTACCAGTTTGCAAGTTGTTTTCTGCCTTGTGCAAATCTTACATTTCAGTTATTACCAAGAGAAAGACTTTCCTTTTTGAATCTGCATCTCTGCTTACTAGTTTTCTTTATTTTCACTCCTGCTGTATGTGGTCTTAACATACCTGAGTAGCATATTTAAATATTCTGCAAGTATTTGCTTAAACAAAGTATTTTGTTATTCAAATAAATTTGTTTTCATTTTCAATCAGTATGGCTTCTACTAACCTTCCTTTAAAGCAACTGTTCCAGACAATGAGGCTCTCACATGATATCCTGAGACAGAACATGACAGCTCCATTGGAGACATATGACAAGGTAACACAGTGCATCACAGTCCATGAAGAGAGTTGCCAAGGGCCAGCATAGCCCCATTGGAGACATATGACAAGGTAACACAGTGCATCACAGTCCATGAAGAGAGTTGCCAAGGGCCAGCATAGCCCCATTGGAGACATATGACAAGGTAACACAGTGCATCACAGTCCATGAAGAGAGTTGCCAAGGGCCAGCATAGCCCCATTGGAGACATATGACAAGGTAACACG
The DNA here is from genome assembly GCF_027579735.1 of Bombina bombina. NCBI lineage: Eukaryota > Metazoa > Chordata > Amphibia > Anura > Bombinatoridae > Bombina > Bombina bombina. Next base: position 7,985,126 of record NC_069499.1, read on the forward strand.
GTGCATCACAGTCCATGAAGAGAGTTGCCAAGGGCCAGCATAGCCCCATTGGAGACATATGACAAGGTAACACAGTGCATCACATTCCATGAAGAGAGTTGCCAAGGGCCAGCATAGCCCCATTGGAGACATATGACAAGGTAACACAGTGCATCACAGTCCATGAAGAGAGTTGCCAAGGGCCAGCATAGCCCCATTGGAGACATATGACAAGGTAACACAGTGCATCACAGTCCATGAAGAGAGTTGCCAAGGGCCAGCATAGCCCCATTGGAGACATATGACAAGGTAACACAGTGCATCACAGTCCATGAAGAGAGTTGCCAAGGGCCAGCATAGCCCCATTGGAGACATATGACAAGGTAACACAGTGCATCACAGTCCATGAAGAGAGTTGCCAAGGGCCAGCATAGCCCCATTGGAGACATATGACAAGGTAACACAGTGCATCACAGTCCATGAAGAGAGTTGCCAAGGGCCAGCATAGCCCCATTGGAGACATATGACAAGGTAACACAGTGCATCACAGTCCATGAAGAGAGTTGCCAAGGGCCAGCATAGCCCCATTGGAGACATATGACAAGGTAACACAGTGCATCACAGTCCATGAAGAGAGTTGCCAAGGGCCAGCATAGCCCCATTGGAGACATATGACAAGGTAACACAGTGCATCACAGTCCATGAAGAGAGTTGCCAAGGGCCAGCATAGCCCCATTGGAGACATATGACAAGGTAAAAGAGTGCAACAGGCACAACAATAAACTTAGAAAAAGGCCAAATGGCAACAATAACAAAAACATCAACATGTGGACGGAGGATTCTTATCTGCGCCCTTGGAGCATCTCCAGATCCTCCACTTACTGGTCATCCTCTTCATCGTCCTGTGCATGTCCAGCTCCGGATTCAGGCCTTGAATTTAATAGCATGATCTGCCGCAGAGTCAAATCCTGAACCCGGAGCTGGGCCTGCATGGTGTCGTTCATCCCTCTCAGGACAGCTGCGTTCCTCAACACGGCCTGCTCTACTCGTGCTATACCTTCTAGCATGAGCCATGCTGAGTCACAGCCTAAAATAAAGAATAAATCAAATATTAAGGATAATTACACAATAGACGAAAAAATAAGCAAAGATACATTGTCATCATAAAGACAAATCATTCTTTACATCAATTTGTTTAAATTGATTCTTTACACATTAAATATGTTATTCAGACAGACCGAAATCATTAAAGGGACAGTTTACTCAAACATGTTGTCCCCTTTAATTGGTTTTCGATGATCCACTTATACAGCTTGAGTGTATCAAATCTTGTTAAAGGATTTACATTGTACTTACATTAGCATTTTAAATATTTTAATTATACTGTGGTAGGCACACCTATCCTTAAACATTTTGGCGTTGAGGGCAAGCTGTGTAAACATAGCAACCTGAAGAAATTACATTCCCACTGGATTAGACAAGAGATAATGTATCAACATTTGTACATAAATTGTTGGATCCAAGTAGTGGTGATTGGTATATGTAGTGATATCAAATTAAAGGGACACTGAACCTAAATATTTAATTGACTGATTCAGATAGAGCATGACATTACAAATATGAAAAAATTACACTTATTCTTTAAATGTTAGAATTCTCTAGCTAGATTTTGAATGCAAGAATGTAGGTTTATAGGGCAGGCCATATTTGTTTATCAACTTTGGTTGTCCCTGCTGGTTGATGGATACATTCATCCAACAATAAAGAAATTATGTCCACAATTATTTTCTATTTAAAATTAATTCTAGGCATTTCTTTGTTTCAATAAAGATAGCAAGAGAATGAAGAATAATTCATAAGAGTAGTAAATTATAAATTTGATTAACATTGCATGCTCTATTTCAGTGATTTTTAACCTTTTATTTGCCGTGGCACACTTTTTTACATTAAAAAATCCTGTGGCACACCACCATCCCACAATTTAAAAAAAATCACACATTGTAGCCTAATACAGCATATATATATACACATACACACAAACACACACATACTGTATGTATTGCGCTGTTATGCCATGCCTCCTACAAACTACCCCTGCACTGGGAGTAAAAAACAAGCAAAGTTTAAAAAATATGTCACACTGTTGTCAGTCTGCCGTGGCACACCTGAGGGTCTCTCACGGCACACTAGTGTGCCACGGCACACTGGTTGAAAAACACTGCTCTATTTGAATCACAATAGAAACAATTTTCCTTCAGTGTACCTTTAAGTATCTTATAATGTGGATTTTGAATGATACTTACAGCTGTGCCTGGGAAGGACAATCCGACACCCAGGACAATGAAGGTTGAGACAGGGGGGAGGGATGGGATTGTGTTGGGGAGGGATGGGATTGGGTTGGGGAGGGATGAGCTGCTGCTCCGGGGTAGGCCGTACAGCTGGGGAGTGGTGAGTTGGGCTCTGGGCAGCTGTACGGGCCATAATACGGGGAGAGCGGCGAAGGGGGGTGAAGGGGCGTGTTTTGGGAGGGACAGGGAAGGGGCGTTTTTTGGGAGGGACAGGAAATGACAAATGGGAAGGGCCGGCAGGGGTCTGGGCCTGGGCAGGAGTCTGTGCCTGGGCAGGGGTCTGGGCCTGGGCAGTGGTCTGTGCCTGGGCAGGGGTCTGGGCCTGGGCAGTGGTCTGGGCAGGGGTCTGGGCATGGGCAGGGGTCTGTGACTGGTCAGGGGACTGGGCAGGGGCGGAAACCAGATGACCAGAGGTGGAGGATCCATCTGAAAAAAATAATCCAAATATATTAACATCTCATACATCATGAAATCAAATCAACGCATTTCAAATTGATTATGTTTTCAATATACTTCGAAGTGTGTTTGAATTTCTAAACAATTATGAAATGAGGATATGGTATGCATATAGACACTCAGATGAATATCAATGACTGTCTGTACAATTATAACATTATTA